>NC_084558.2:54793327-54800827 GCF_033978685.3 Nerophis lumbriciformis | reverse complement strand
TCCTTCATCATACAAAACCAATAGTCTTCTTGCTTTGTGTCCTTCATCATACAAAACCAATAGTCTTCTTGCTTTGTGTCCTTCATCATACAAAACCAATAGTCTTCTTGCTTTGTGTCCTTCATCATACAAAACCAATAGTCTTCTTGCTTTGTGTCCTTCATCATACAAAACCAATAGTCTTCTTGCTTTGTGTCCTTCATCATACAGAACCAATAGTCTTCTTGCTTTGTGTCCTTCATCATACTAAACCAATAGTCTTCTTGCTTTGTGTCCTTCATCATACAAAACCAATAGTCTTCTTGCTTTGTGTCCTTCATCATACAAAACCAATAGTCTTCTTGCTTTGTGTCCTTCATCATACAAAACCAATAGTCTTCTTGCTTTGTGTCATTCATCATACAAAACCAATAGTCTTCTTGCTTTGTGTCCTTCACCATACAAAACCAATAGTCTTCTTGCTTTGTGTCCTTCATCATACTAAACCAATAGTCTTCTTGCTTTGTGTCCTTCATCATACAAAACCAATAGTCTTCTTGCTTTGTGTCCTTCATCATACAAAACCAATAGTCTTCTTGCTTTGTGTCCTTCATCATACAAAACCAATAGTCTTCTTGCTTTGTGTCCTTCATCATACAAAACCAATAGTCTTCTTGCTTTGTGTCATTCATCATACAAAACCAATAGTCTTCTTGCTTTGTGTCCTTCACCATACAAAACCAATAGTCTTCTTGCTTTGTGTCCTTCATCATACTAAACCAATAGTCTTCTTGCTTTGTGTCCTTCATCATACAAAACCAATAGTCTTCTTGCTTTGTGTCCTTCACCATACAAAACCAATAGTCTTCTTGCTTTGTGTCCTTCATCATACAAAACCAATAGTCTTCTTGCTTTGTGTCCTTCATCATACAAAACCAATAGTCTTCTTGCTTTGTGTCATTCATCATACAAAACCAATAGTCTTCTTGCTTTGTGTCCTTCACCATACAAAACCAATAGTCTTCTTGCTTTGTGTCCTTCATCATACTAAACCAATAGTCTTCTTGCTTTGTGTCCTTCATCATACAAAACCAATAGTCTTCTTGCTTTGTGTCATTCATCATACAAAACCAATAGTCTTCTTGCTTTGTGTCCTTCATCATACAAAACCAATAGTCTTCTTGCTTTGTGTCCTTCATCATACAAAACCAATAGTCTTCTTGCTTTGTGTCCTTCATCATACAAAAACCAATAGTCTTCTTGCTTTGTGTCCTTCACCATACAAAACCAATAGTCTTCTTGCTTTGTGTCCTTCACCATACAAAACCAATAGTCTTCTTGCTTTGTGTCCTTCATCATACAAAACCAATAGTCTTCTTGCTTTGTGTCCTTCATCATACAAAACCAATCGTCTTCTTGCTTTGTGTCCTTCATCATACAAAACCAATAGTCTTCTTGCTTTGTGTCCTTCACCATACAAAACCAATAGTCTTCTTGCTTTGTGTCCTTCACCATACAAAACCAATAGTCTTCTTGCTTTGTGTCCTTCATCATACAAAAACCAATAGTCTTCTTGCTTTGTGTCCTTCATCATACAAAACCAATAGTCTTCTTGCTTTGTGTCCTTCACCATACAAAACCAATAGTCTTCTTGCTTTGTGTCCTTCATCATACAAAACCAATAGTCTTCTTGCTTTGTGTCCTTCATCATACAAAACCAATCGTCTTCTTGCTTTGTGTCCTTCATCATACAAAACCAATAGTCTTCTTGCTTTGTGTCCTTCACCATACAAAACCAATAGTCTTCTTGCTTTGTGTCCTTCACCATACAAAACCAATAGTCTTCTTGCTTTGTGTCCTTCATCATACAAAAACCAATAGTCTTCTTGCTTTGTGTCCTTCATCATACAAAACCAATAGTCTTCTTGCTTTTCACACTTTTCACATGTCATCGCCAAATGATGGGTTCTTTAACCGCAGCTCCTTCAGTCATCTACAGTATGCCTCAAAAGATCAATAGTGTTCTTGCGCTGACATATTTGGACAATAATCCCTAAAAGCTCGACCAAGACAGTTTTGATTCAGGCAACGCTTAAAACAAACAGATTCGACTTATGAACACATTCATCGCAGCCCAATTGTGTCTTGTGTCCTCCAAAATCAATAGTGTTCTTGCCTTGTTATTGGGCAAGGATCCCTCAAAGGTGAATAAGACATTTTTCATTCACAGAGCGCCGAAATCCAACCTTTTAGTCTTCCAAAATCAATAGCGATCTTGCTTCGGTGTATTGGAGAACAATCCCTGAAAGCTTGAAGAATATGTTTTTGCCGTCTATACCTTCAAAAATCAATAGTGTTCTTGCTTTTTCATTAGGTAGTAATCGCTTAAAGGTTGACGAGGACATCTTTAAAGCGCTAAAAACCAACAGATTCCACCTCTTCGTCCTGTTGTGTCAGGTGTTTTAAAAAAATCAATAGCGTTCTTGCTTTGTTATTGGTCAGTGATTGCTATATAATAAAAAAAAATCAATAGTGTTCCAGCTTACAGCCGCTTTGTCAACCATTTCAAACATTTTGTAAAGGGTTCTGAGTGCTGAAAACGAAAGGATGTTAATTTTTCATCTTAGTTTTATTTTGACACGTCATTGGGAAAAAAAATCAATAGTGATCTTGCTTTGTCATTAGGTAGTAATCGCTTAAAGATTGAAGAGGACATCTTTAAAGCGCTAAAAACCAACAGATTCCACCTTTGATCATAGATATCTTCGTCCTGTTGTGTCAGGTGTTTAAAAAAAAATCAATAGTGTTCTTGCTTTGTTATTGGTCAGTGATTGCCATATAATAAAAAAAAAAATAGTGTTCCTGCTTACAGGTGCTAGTCAACCATTTTAAACATTTTGTCGAGTGCTGAAAACAAAAGGACGTTAATTTTTCATCTTAGTTTTATTTTGACACGTCATCAAAAAAATCAATAGTGATCTTGCTTTGTCATTGGGCGCTAAAAACCAACAGATTGTACCTTTGATCATGGATATTTTCTTCCTGTTGTGTCGGGTGATAAAAAAAAATCAACAGCGTTCTTGCTTTGTTATTGGTCAGGGATGGTTTAAATGTGGAAGAAGACACCAAAATCAATAGTGTTCCTGATTACAGCAACTAGTCCACCATTTCAAACGTTTTGTAAAAGGTTTTGAGTGCTGAAAACGAAATGATGTTAATTTTTCATCTTAGCTTTATTTCGACATACAACATTGGGAGGGAAAAAAAAATCAATAGTGATCTTGCTTTGTCATCGAACAGTGATGCCTGATTTTTTGTTGTTTTTTGACCAGTTTGAGTTCTTCCATCTCCCTGGCGGACGACAATCCTTTGTGTTCCCGCCTCATCTCCGCGTGGTGACGAGACCCCTATTGATTTTGCCACTTGCAGGTGTTGGAGCGTGCGGACGGACCAGTGCGTGTTGGTGCTCTACGGCCACTCCAGCACGGTCAACTGCCTGGACATCCACGCTGACAGACTGGTGTCCGGGGCCAAGGACTGCACCGTCAAAGGTAAGAATGCTATTCATTTTCATCAATATTAACACTTTTATAGATGGGACCCGCAAGAATTTTAATGGGAGTTTTGTTTTTTGTTTTTTATTGCTAAAAAAATAAATAAAATAAAATAAAATTAATGTGAATTAATTACTTCACATCAAATATTACACTTTGACATTTTTGGGGGGGAAAATATTGCATATTTTGTGTTTTTGTCACCAAAAAACAGGGTTTTATTTGACAAAAAGGGCATAAAACATAAATCATTTATTTTTGACTTTATGATCTAGAGATTTAAATGTAAAAAAATAATACAAATAATAAAGATATTTGACACATTTGAAACATTTCTATGATTGAGACCTTCCTTGAGTGGAGCCTTAAAGGTAAAAAATGTCAATATATTGGTATTGAAAATTTTAAAATACCAAAATGGCCCCTGCATGCCTTGATTTTTCAATGTGTGGCCCTCAGTGTAAAACATATGGACACCCCTGATCTAGACTTTTTTTATTATTTTTAAAATTTTCTATTTTTTTAAACTTTTTTTCAATGTTTTTTCAATGTGATTGCGCACTGGTGTGCGTCTGGGTCGTGACAGCGTGGCACGCAAATGTCTGTGCTGCATTGGATCAGTCTCCTTTCTTTAACAGGCAAAAGCTTTATAACCTCACCATACCTGCCAACTTTTGAAATCAGAAAAACCTAGTAGCCAGGGTCCAAGGGCCGCAGGCCCCGGTAGGTCCAGGACAAAGTCCTGGTGGAGGGTTCAGGGCTTCGCCCCCCGACGCAAAATGATTATTAGCATTCAGACAGGTTAAAATGTTGCTAAAACCATCACTTTACACTTAAGTGTAAAAGCAAAAAAAAAAAAAGTATGGCTAATTAAAAAAAAAAAAAAATGAGTGGGGCCCACTCATATATATATTTTTTAATTAGCCATACTTTTTAAAAATAAATAAAAATAAAAATATGAGTGGGGCCCCACTCATATACATATTTTTTAATTAGCCATACTTTTTAAAAATAAATAAAAATAAAAATATGAGTGGGGCCCCACTTATATATATATTTTTTTAATTAGCCATCCTTTTTTTTTTTGCTTTCACACTTAGTGTCTAGGAAAAAAATTAAAAAAAATTAAAAATGTTCTTTTTTTTTTTTTTTTTAAATTACAAAAAAAATACAATAAAAAAAATAAAAATTAAAAATTTAGAAAATAATAAAAAAGTCTAGATCAGGGGTGTCCATATGTTTTACATTGAAAAATCAAGGCATGCAGGGGCCATTTTGGTATCTGTTTGGCTCCCTAAAAAGGACAATAATTCATAACAACATTGTTAAGTCTTTATTTTTGTTTTGGAGCAATGACATATAAAACAATTCAAAAAAATATTGGTCTCACACATAAAAATGTTAAAATTTGATTTAATTTATTTTTTTATTTTTTTTATACTTTGTAGCACTTTGAGATTTTAACAAATGTAAAGTGCGTTACAAATTCATTATTATTATTATTAAAATAAAGTTACACATTTTTTTTTTTGACTTTCAACACTTAAATATTTAGATCAACTTCAGATCAATCCGTCGATTATACAATTTTATTATTTGTCATGCTTTTTTTTGTTAAAGAAAACAAACATATGCAATATTTTAACATTGATTTTGATTCATTATTATTTTTGTTAACATTGATTTTGATTTATTATTATTTTTGAAAGAAAAAACAAAAAACCGGCCCCTGGGTCGCACTTTGGACACCCGAGCTTCAGATCTTCCACACTAAACTCCTCCAAGCATTTTTAACAAAAGTGTCAACAAGGACTTGTTTATGTTTACGCCGTGACCGAGCTGGGCCTTTCCCAAACGATGTGTCCAGTGTGGAGTCTGCAGACGGAGAAGCACCTGGAGGAGTTCAACTTCAAGCACCGCAAGTCGGTGCGCTGCGTGAAGATCAACGCCACCACCGTGTTCAGCAGCTGCGACCGCGGCGTGGTCAAGCTGTGGGACGCCGAGAACGCCACGCTGCTGCGGGTGAGGAAGAGGCCCCGCCCCCCCGCCCCTCCCCTCTTAACGCTGGCCCGCGCTTGCAGACGATCAACGCCCACGGCCACCCGGTGAGATGCATGTTTGTGGACCGCTGGCACCTTCTGACCGCCGACACCAACGGGCAGGTGATGGCGTGGAGCAGCAGGTGTGAAGCTGAAGGTTGCCTGATGACCTTCAGCCATCCCAAGTAAGCATTTAGAGTAGCCAGTGTGCAGCTCTGACAAATACTCACTCACAAGTGACTCTTAATCATTCCATATCCACTCATAAATATTACATTTTTTAGTTTTGTTTTGATTGAAATTGAAAGTGAGATAGTTTTATTCTTGAAAGAGTCGAAAAAAGATTCGAATCACTCCAAGAATCGGAATTGAATCATGGGTCATTGCAAGATTCACATCTCTACTACGCATTGAAAACTGCCTTGTGGTGAAAACGTCACATCTACATGATGGCATTCATGTTTCCCCCCTCGAGTAACCGTAACTCCCCCGGGCCGGCAGCACTCGTGCACCCCCAGACAATGACACTTATCTTGAATTTTTTTTTTTTTTTTTTTTACACAGTAATGAAACCTGTTTTGAAAAGGTTTGATCATCATTTTCCTACCAAATAATACATTGTGAGAATCGGTTTGAATCGAGAATCGTGTCGAATTGACTCGTAACCCCAAGAATTGAATCGAATCGTGAGTTGGTGTAAGATTCACATCCCTACTGCCCATAAATTACGTTAGAAAACCATGATGGGATTTATGTTTCAGCCTGAGAGAACCACAACTCCCCCGGGCCGGCAGCACTCATGCACCCCCAGACAATGACACTTACCTTGATTTCTTTTATTTCTTTTTTATGCCCATAAATTACGTTATAAAACCATGATGGCATTTATGTTTCCCCCTGAGAGAACCACAGCTCCCCCGGGCCGGCAGCACTCATGCACCCCCAGACAATGACACTTACTTTGATTTCTTTTATTTCTTTTTTATGCCCATAAATTACGTTAGAAAACCATGATGGGATTTATGTTTCCCCCTCAGAGAACCACAGCTCCCCCGGGCCGGCAGCACTCATGCACCCCCAGACAATGACACTTACCTTGATTTCTTTTATTTCTTTTTTATGCCCATAAATTACGTTAGAAAACCATGATGGGATTTATGTTTCCCCCTGAGAGAACCACAGCTCCCCCGGGCCGGCAGCACTCATGCACCCCCAGACAATGACACTTACCTTGATTTCTTTTATTTCTTTTTTATGCCCATAAATTACGTTATAAAACCATGATGGCATTTATGTTTCCCCCTGAGAGAACCACAGCTCCCCCGGGCCGGCAGCACTCATGCACCCCCAGACAATGACACTTACTTTGATTTCTTTTATTTCTTTTTTATGCCCATAAATTACGTTAGAAAACCATGATGGGATTTATGTTTCCCCCTCAGAGAACCACAGCTCCCCCGGGCCGGCAGCACTCATGCACCCCCAGACAATGACACTTACCTTGATTTCTTTTATTTCTTTTTTATGCCCATAAATTACGTTAGAAAACCATGATGGGATTTATGTTTCCCCCTGAGAGAACCACAGCTCCCCCGGGCCGGCAGCACTCATGCACCCCCAGACAATGACACTTACCTTGATTTCTTTTATTTCTTTTTTATGCCCATAAATTACGTTATAAAACCATGATGGCATTTATGTTTCCCCCTGAGAGAACCACAGCTCCCCCGGGCCGGCAGCACTCATGCACCCCCAGACAATGACACTTACTTTGATTTCTTTTATTTCTTTTTTATGCCCATAAATTACGTTAGAAAACCATGATGGGATTTATGTTTCCCCCTCAGAGAACCACAGCTCCCCCGGGCCGGCAGCACTCATGCACCCCCAGACAATGACACTTACCTTGATTTCTTTTATTTCTTTTT
>NC_084558.2:54760827-54788327 GCF_033978685.3 Nerophis lumbriciformis | reverse complement strand
GGGGTTCCCTCAATCATCAGGAGATTTTAATGGGAGCATTCACATACCATGGTTTATATAGGGCACAGAGTGGGTGGGTACAGGCTGGCGTAGGGGCGTGGTGATTGGCTCATGTGTTACCTAGGAGGTGTTTCCGTCTGTGGCGGCATGCTGATACAATTTCGCTGCGCTTGTTGAGGGATGACAGGTCTGGACGGTAAATAATAAACAGTTTCTCTTTCAAGCATAGGTTGCATCTTTTATTACCACTATTGTAAGGTGTGCTGGATGCAAGAATTTGCCATGTTATTGAATATTCAACATTATTGTCTTTGAGGTCCCAAATGTGTTTGCTGAGTTCTGTGGTATTTCGCAGGTTTTTGTTCCTGAAAGAAGCCTTGTGATTGTTCCATCTGGTTTTAAATTCTCCCTCGGTTAATCCTACATATGTGTCGGATGTGTTAATGTCCTTGCGTGTTACCTTAGATTGGTAAACAACTGATGTTTGTAAGCACCCCCCGTTGAGAGGGCAATCAGGTTTCTTGCGGCAGTTGCAGCCTTTGTTGGTTTTGGGGTCGCTCTGTCCGGGGGCCGACGGCTCATTTGCAATTGTTTTGTTGTGGTTTGAGATAATTTGTCGTATATTGTTCATACAGCTGTAGCTCAATTTAATGTTGTTCTTGTTGAATACTTTTCTTAGGGTGTTGCCTTTGGTGAAGTGTTTGTCAATCAGACTGAGGAATTTGTGGCCAATGTTAGTTGAGACGTCTCAACTAACATTGGCCACAAATTCCTCAGTCTGATTGTTAGTTGAGACGTCTCAACTAACATTGGCCACAAATTCCTCAGTCTGATTGACAAACACTTCACCAAAGGCAACACCCTAAGAAAAGTATTCAACAAGAACAACATTAAATTGAGCTACAGCTGTATGAACAATATACGACAAATCATCTCAAACCACAACAAAACAATTGCAAATGAGCCGTCGGCCCCCGGACAGAGCGACCCCAAAACCAACAAAGGCTGCAACTGCCGCAAGAAACCTGATTGCCCTCTCAACGGGGGGTGCTTACAAACATCAGTTGTTTACCAATCTAAGGTAACACGCAAGGACATTAACACATCCGACACATATGTAGGATTAACCGAGGGAGAGTTTAAAACCAGATGGAACAATCACAAGGCTTCTTTCAGGAACCAAAACCTGCGGAATACCACAGAACTCAGCAAACACATTTGGGACCTCAAAGACAATAATGTTGAATATTCAATAACATGGCAAATTCTTGCATCCAGCACACCTTACAATAGTGGTAATAAAAGATGCAACCTATGCTTGAAAGAAAAACTGTTTATTATTTACCGTCCAGACCTGTCATCCCTCAACAAGCACAGCAAAATTGTAACAGCATGCCGCCATAGACGGAAACACCTCCTAGGCAACACATGAGCCAATCACCACGCCCCTACGCCAGCCTGTACCCACCCACTCTGTGCCCTATATAAACCATGGTATGTGAATGCTCCCATTAAAATCTCCTGATGATTGAGGGAACCCCTCATGAAACAGGCCTGTAGAGATGAAGTAGTCTTGTGATTTTTTTTTTTTCCCCACACATACATATATTGCGCTCTACTACGGTATCGAGCACTATTTTTTGGATAACCTTATTAAGACATATATATATATATATATATATATATATACACACACACACACAAATTTATATTTTGGTAATTTCTTGTCTAAAACCGCAATTCTTTCTTTGCCTCAACTGCCTGTCGTTTTCAGAAATAAGACATTTTTTCTGGCCTAAGCATTTTTGGAGCCCATTCGGGATGCCTCCAGACCCCCACCTCCGTGAATAGGACAAAGACTGTTGATCACTAAATGATGTTTTCAGTCAAATGTTCCTCTCCAAATAAGTTTCTTTCTTTCATGATTCTCCCTCTCTTGCTCCTTTTCTGCAATAGCGAAAGCACTTTCTCCTCTGTAATCTGATGTTATTTGTCCAGTTTTTCTCTGGACAAATGCTTTGTGGACTATGAACAAAATCCAAAACAAATAATAGGTAGATGTTTGGGATTTTTGCAAGAGAGAGAGTGAAAGATGTAAAGGAGTCTGTACATGATAGGAAGGATCTTGCAGTACAGTATGGATCAAAAGATTAGGTTAGATAAGACTTGTGCAGTGCAGATGACAAATGGTCCCAGCCTATGGTGGAGATTTGCATTGGAACGCTTCAAGGACAAGGAGTTTGTCACGCCTGGAAACGATGAAACAAAGCAGCTGTGGCCAGAGTAGAAAATGAAAGTAATCAGGCAACATTCATCACTGCAAATTGCCCCCACCCTTCCCTATAAGGTGGGGGTACAGGAAATGAAAGCGGTGCTTGATGTACGTCAGCAGGTCAACCACCAGCATCATAGACACATCATGCAAGTAGGAAAGGATCTGGTCCGTGAAACCTTGTAGTGAGTCCAGTACAGCCCAGGTCTCATTTCATCACCTCAGGAGACAATAATGCAGGCCTAGAGTACTCGGTAAGGCTGTGAGAAATAATCAATAACAGATTTGAACTGTACAGTAGGGTTGTACGGTATACCGGTGCTAGTAAAGTACCACGATACTAATTCATTATATTCAGTACTATACCGCCTCTAAAAAGTACCAGTACACGGTTTCATCTGACCATGTGACATTCTCCCAATACTCTTCTGCTCTAGCAAACTTTAGACGGGCCTGGACATGTACTGGCTGGAGCAGAGGGACACGTCTGCCACTGCAGGATTGGAGTCCCTGGTAGCCTTTGTTACTTTGGTCCCAGCTCTCTGCAGGTCATTCACTAGGTCCCTAGATTATTGGATTTCTGTGATCATTTTGACGCCACGGCGAGAGATCTCGCATGGAGCCCCGCATGGAAGGAGATTATCAGTGGTCTTGTATGTCTTCCATTTTCTAATAATTGCTCCCACGTTCCGGTTTGGTGGCTGCAGGATTAGCTCTCTGCTTTTTGCAGATGACGTGGTCCTGACGGCTTCATCTGGATCTTCAGCTCTCACTGGATCGGTTCGCAGACGAGTGTGAAGCGACTGGAATGAAAATCAGCACCTACAAGTCCAGGGTCCATGGTTCTCGCCCGGAAAAGGGTGGAGTGCAATCTTCGGGTTGAGGAAGAGACCTTGCCCCAAGTGGAGGAGTTCAAGTACCTCGAAGTCTTGTTCACGAGTGAGGGAAGAGTGGATGGTGAGATCGAAAGGTGGATCGGTGCGGCGTCTTCAGTAATGCAGACCCTGTATTGATCTGTTGTTGGTGAAGAAGGAGCTGAGCCGGAAGGCAAAGCTCTCAATTTACCGGTCGATCTACGTTCCCATCTTCACCTATAGTCATGAGCTTTGGGTTATGACCGAAAGGACAAGATCACGGGTACAAGTTGCCCAAATGAGTTTCCTCAGTCGGGTGGCGGGGCTCTCCCTTAGAGATAGGGTGAGAGGCTCTGTCATCCGGGAGGAGCTCAAAGTAAAGCCGCTGCTCCTCCACATGGACCAGATGAGGTGGTTCGGGCATCTGGTCAGGATGCCACCCGAACGCCTCCCTAAGGAGGTGTTTAGGGCACGTACGACCGGTAGGAGGACACGGGGAAGACCCAGGACACGTTGGGAAGACTATGTCTCCCGGCTGGCCTGGGAACGCCTCGGGATCCCCCGGCAGGAGCTGGACAAAGTGTCTGGGGAGAGGGAAGTCTGGACTTCTCTGCTTAGGCAACCTTGGATAAGTGGAGGAAGATGGATGGATGGATGGATGCTCCCACGGTTGATTTCTTCACACCAAGCTGCTTACCTATTGCAGATTCAGTCTTCCCGGCCTGGTGCAGATCTACTATTTGGTTTCTGGTGTCCTTTGACAGCTCTGTGGTCTCGGCCATAGTAGAGTTTGGAGTATTTGAGGTTGTGGACAGGTGTCTTAGATACTGATAACCAGGCCCACCATTAATACAGGTAAGGAGTGGAGGACATAGGAGCCTCTTCAAGAAGAAGTTTTAGACTAGTTGATCTGCCGTTTCTCCCCTCTCCTTCGTGGATGGGGGGGGGGGGGGGGGGGGGGGGCACAGGTTTGGTGGCCACGGATGAAGCGCTGGCTGTCCAGGGTCGGGACCCAGGGTCGACCACTCGTCTGTGCATCGCTTGCGGACGCCTCTGCGCTGCTGACCTGTCTCCGCTCGGGATGGTCTCCTGCTGGCCCCACTATGGACTGGACTTTCACTATTATGTTAGATCCACTATGGACTGGACTCTCACTATTATGTTAGATCCACTATGGATTGGACTCTCACTATTATGTTAGATCCACTATGGACTGGACTCTCACTATTATGTTAGATCCACTATGGTCTGGACTCTCACACTATTATGTTAGATCCACTATGGACTGGACTCTCACTATTATGTTAGATCCACTATGGACTGGACCCTCACTATTATGTTGGATCCACTATGGACTGGACTCTCACACTATTATGTTAGATCCACTATGGACTGGACTCTCACACTATTATGTTAGATCCACTATGGACTGGACTCTCCCTATTATGTTAGATCCACTATGGACTGGACTCTCACTATTATGTTAGATCCACTATGGACTGGACTCTCAATATTATGTTAGATCCACTATGGACTGGACTCTCACACTATTATGTTAGATCCACTATGGACTGGACTCTCACTATTATGTTAGATCCACTATGGACTGGACTCTCACACTATTATGTTAGATCCACTATGGACTGGACCCTCACTATTATGTTAGATCCACTATGGACTGGACTCTCACACTATTATGTTCGATCCACTATAGACTGAACTCTCACTATTATGTTCGATCCACTATGGACTGTACTCTCACACTATTATGTTAGATCCACTATGGACTGGACTCTCACACTATTATGTTAGATCCACTATGGACTGGACTCTCACTATTATGTTAGATCCACTATGGACTGGACTCTCACACTATTATGTTAGATCCACTATGGACTGGACTCTCACTATTATGTTAGATCCACTATGGACTGGACCCTCACTATTATGTTGGATCCACTATGGACTGGACTCTCACACTATTATGTTAGATCCACTATGGACTGGACTCTCACACTATTATGTCAGATCCACTATGGACTGGACTCTCCCTATTATGTTAGATCCACTATGGACTGGACTCTCACTATTATGTTAGATCCACTATGGACTGGACTCTCAATATTATGTTAGATCCACTATGGACTGGACTCTCACACTATTATGTTAGATCCACTATGGACTGGACTCTCACTATTATGTTAGATCCACTATGGACTGGACTCTCACACTATTATGTTAGATCCACTATGGACTGGACCCTCACTATTATGTTAGATCCACTATGGACTGGACTCTCACACTATTATGTTCGATCCACTATAGACTGAACTCTCACTATTATGTTCGATCCACTATGGACTGTACTCTCACACTATTATGTTAGATCCACTATGGACTGGACTCTCACACTATTATGTTAGATCCACTATGGACTGGACTCTCACTATTATGTTAGATCCACTATGGACTGGACTCTCACACTACTATGTTAGATCCACTATGGGCTGGACTCTCACACTATTATGTTAGATCCACTATGGACTGGACTCTCACACTATTATGTTCGATCCACTATGGACTGTACTCTCACTATTATGTTAGATCCACTATGGTCTGGACTCTCACACTATTATGTTAGATCCACTATGGACTGGACTCTCACTATTATGTTAGATCCACTATGGACTGGACCCTCACTATTATGTTAGATCCACTATGGACTGGACTCTCACACTATTATGTTAGATCCACTATGGACTGGACTCTCACACTATTATGTTGGATCCACTATGGACTGGACTCTCCCTATTATGTTAGATCCACTATGGACTGGACTCTCACACTATTATGTTAGATCCACTATGGACTGGACTCTCACACTATTATGTTCGATCCACTATGGACTGTACTCTCACTATTATGTTAGATCCACTATGGTCTGGACTCTCACACTATTATGTTAGATCCACTATGGACTGGACTCTCACTATTATGTTAGATCCACTATGGACTGGACCCTCACTATTATGTTAGATCCACTATGGACTGGACTCTCACACTATTATGTTAGATCCACTATGGACTGGACTCTCACACTATTATGTTGGATCCACTATGGACTGGACTCTCCCTATTATGTTAGATCCACTATGGACTGGACTCTCACACTATTATGTTAGATCCACTATGGACTGGACTCTCACTATTATGTTAGATCCACTATGGACTGGACTCTCACTATTATGTTAGATCCACTATGGACTGGACTCTCACACTATTATGTTAGATCCACTATGGACTGGACCCTCACTATTATGTTAGATCCACTATGGACTGGACTCTCACACTATTATGTTCGATCCACTATAGACTGAACTCTCACTATTATGTTCGATCCACTATGGACTGTACTCTCACTATTATGTTAGATCCACTATGGACTGGACTCTCACTATTATGTTAGATCCACTATGGACTGGACTCTCACACTATTATGTTAGATCCACTATGGACTGGACTCTCACACTATTATGTTAGATCCACTATGGACTGGACTCTCACTATTATGTTAGATCCACTATGGACTGGACTCTCACTATTATGTTAGATCCACTATGGACTGGACTCTCACACTATTATGTTAGATCCACTATGGACTGGACTCTCACACTATTATGTTAGATCCACTATGGACTGGACTCTCACTATTATGTTAAGTCCACTATGGACTGGACTCTCACACTACTATGTTAGATCCACTATGGACTGGACTTTCACAATATTATGCTAGATCCACTTGACGTCCATTGCACCGGTCGCCCTAGGGGGGGTCCCCATATCTGCGGTCCTCTCCAAGGTTTCTCATTGTCCGATTGGGTTGAGTTTTTCCTTGCCCTGATGTGGTTTCTGAACCAAGGATGTGGTTGTGGCTTGTGCAGCCCTTTGAGACACTCGTGATTTAGGGCTATATAAGTAAACATTGATTGATTGATTGACTGTGAAATATTGTTTGTTTGTTGGTGACCAAAGACTTCTTTTACAGAGGAATTGACCAATGAATTCTTTAAAAATCCTACAAAGTGATTTCCTGGATTCTATTATTATTATGCTAGCTTGTTTGCTACTTTCTATGTCTACATTTTGGTCATTCTTCTGACCCAGTCATGTGCTAGCTTTATAACGTTAGCATGATAGCATGCTAACGTTAGCATGCTAACTTTTTCTGCTACCATTCATCTTTAGAGTCATATAACTTGGAATGTGACACATGCTAAGTGCTAGCATGTTAACGTTAGCATGCTAAACTTGAAGTGATTACAGGAAGGTGTTTACGGGCAGGATTGATGTTGCTTAAATCTTCATAAGGTGTTTTCCTTGGTAGACAGGTGTGGAGCTCAAGTCACTTCTCACCTGCAGCCTGGAGTTGTGAAGCATAAACTCTTGCTGCTTCTTCAGGTTGCCATCCATGGATTTAGACAGCAGGAAGCCCATAGCGCTGCTTGGAAAGAAATAGCAGCTGCAAACTGACCTTCAATGTGTCACAAATACTTGAGTTAATGACTAGAAGTCACAAAGATGTCATCGCTTCAAAATTCACGTCCAAACGTCATTTTTCGGTGAACCTGCCCTTTCTATTTCCGTTTGTTGGCTTTCCACTTCCGCTTTGCCCCTTCAGAACAAAACGATTTTTTTTATTTCACTGTCTTGCTCTCTTTTGGTTTGGAGGTAAACAACAATAATCTGAAGAAATGCCATTGAAAGATTGGAAACGTTTTAAACTCCAACTATTACCAACCAGGAGGAAATGTGTATATTTGGTTTGAGGGTTGTTGTCGCGCCAGCAGCAGACGTGTGGTGAACGGACGCCCCCTGCTGGGCAGTCAGGATAATAAACAGTGGCGAAATATAGAAAAATAAAGAGGCACCGTATTTAAAATATATATATATTAATAAAAAAAAAAATTAAATATATATATATTTAATTTATTTATTTATTTATTTATTTTTATATATATATATATATATATATATATATATATATATATATATATATATATATATATATATACGGGCATTTTAATACCACCATGTACTTTGTAATGTCTAATAAAATCTCCTGACGATTGAGGGTACCCCCCCTCATGAAACAGGCCTGTAGAGATGAAATAGTCTTGTGATTTTTTTCCCACACATACATATAATATATATATATATATATATATATATATATATATATATATATATATATATATATATATATATATATATATATATGTTTTAAATTTGAAATGAACAGTGGCGAAATATAGAAAAATAAAGAGGCACCGTATTTAAAATATATATATATATATATATATATAAAAAATAAAAAATAAAAAAATATATATATATATGTATATATACATATATATATATATATATATATATATATATATATATATATATATATATATATATATATATATATATATATATATATGTAATAATAATACATGTATGTATTTAACAAAGGTGTTATATTTTGTTTTTGTAAATCCTAAAAAATAAAAAAGAAATAAAAGAAATATAACAATTTTAAATAATACAGTTTAAATAATCAAATTATGTATATACTGTATATATGTATGTATATATATATATATATATATTAATATTTATTTATTTATTATATATATATATATATATATATATATATATATATATATATATATATATATATATATATATATATATATATATATATATATATATATATATATATATATATATATATATATATGTAGTGTTCATGTATGAGATCAAGGGCTGCCAATTATGGCCAAAGTAATAAATAAGATTATTGTTATCAATATTAAAATCATAATTAGTGATTGTTAGGTAAAGCAGTGTTGGGGTGTGAAGGTAATACCACCATGTACTTTGTAATGTCTAATAAAAAGACTATAGATAAACGTTATCCATATATTTATAGACAAATATTAGTTTTTTTTTAAATTCTTTAATAACATCAGCTTTTTGTCATTGCCTTTATCTCTATTTTTACATGTTGAATATATATATATATATATATATATATATATATATATATATATATATATATATTTATGTAAGTGGGTAAATTCTAAAATGTATTAATAAAACAATTATAAATATAAGAACAATATAAATATATTATATACCGAGAGGGACAAGCGGTAGAAAAGGGATGGAGTAATACATATATAATATATGAAAAAAATATGTATTAATATAATATATACTGTGTGTATTATGATATAATTTACACATATTATACAGCACTATATACAAATGTAATGAAATACAATAAAACCTTGGTTAATACTCCCTCAGGTCACATTTCTCTTTTTGTTGAGAAGATTTGTACATTTTTGAGTAGCAGGTTATTGTCTTCTGTGGACATAATATTTTTGTTAGCTGTTTGCAAATGTAATGTCAACATTTTTAGGTTTGAATGTTCTCCATAACTAACATTATGTATCATAACTAACCTCTTTGGTGAATAAAGGGCACTTTTGTCGTTATTTCCCCCATATTTCTACACAAAAACTTAGCTATATGAGGGGATGTTTTCATCCAGAACATATTTTGCTTTATTCATTATTTAAATATTCCTTCTGTTGTGTATTTTTACATGAGCTTTCCACTTCATTTCATTATTGATTATTACTTCCAACAAATGGGATTTCCTTCGCCTGTCAATGTATATTTCCTCCTTTTTTTGTTTTATGAAATAGAAAAGCAATCTCAAACCATTTTTAAATGCAGCTAAAAAAGAAGGGTTTTTTTTGTATTCAATGTATTTTTTTTTTTAAATTTCAAAATGAAAATTAACTAAGTTAATTGTTGTTTGTTTTAAATAAAAAGCATCAGTCTGGCATCGACGATCGGACAGCCGGTGTTGTAACAATTGTAACTGTTATTTCTTCCTGCACATAATCAATATTTATTATGTGTATTCATTTGTGTAACATTTTCATTCAATGTAATATTGCCTGACAAAAAGTGCTTCAACGTAATATTTTGATATTTACACATTGCCTATTTACACACCCATATTTGACTACAATACCCTTTTGAGCATTACATATATCAAAATCAAGTACCTACTGTACTGTTTACTTGTTGAAATACCATTATAAGAGCAAATATCTACCCAAACCACCACTTTGCTGCTGCCAAAAATTGACGTGAAGCGTATTTCAACAATATTTTAGGATTATACTCAGAAGATGTAGGATACAAAGCATTATATATATATATATATATATATATATATATATATATATATATATATATATATATATATATACATATATATATATATATGTCTTAATAAGGTTATCCAAAAAATAGTGCTCGATACCGTAGTAGAGCGCAATATATGTATGTGTGGGGAAAAAAATCACAAGACTATTTCATCTCTACAGGCCTGTTTCATGAGGGGTTCCCTCAATCATCAGGAGATTTTAATGGGAGCATTCACATACCATGGTTTATATAGGGCACAGAGTGGGTGGGTACAGGCTGGCCTAGGGGCGTGGTGATTGGCTCATGTGTTACCTAGGAGGTGTTTCTGTCTATGGCGGCATGTTGTTACAATTTCGCTGCGCTTGTTGAGGGATGACAGGTCTGGACGGTAAATAATAAACAGTTTCTCTTTCAAGCATAGGTTGCATCTTTTATTACCACTATTGTAAGGTGTGCTGGATGCAAGAATTTGCCATGTTATTGAATATTCAACATTATTGTCTTTGAGGTCCCAAATGTGTTTGCTGAGTTCTGTGGTATTTCGCAGGTTTTTGTTCCTGAAAGAAGCCTTGTGATTGTTCCATCTGGTTTTGAATTCACCCTCGGTTAATCCTACATATGTGTCGGATGTGTTAATGTCCTTGCGTATTACCTTAGATTGGTAGACAACTGATGTTTGTAAGCACCCCCCGTTGAGGGGGCAATCAGGTTTCTTTCGACAGTTACATGCTTTGTTGGTTTTGGAGTCGCTCTGACTGGGGGTCGACGGCTCATTTGCAATTGTTTTGTTGTGGTTTGAGATGATTTGTCGTATATTGTTCATGCAGCTGTAGCTCAATTTAATGTTGTTCTTGTTGAATACTTTTCTTAGGGTGTTGTCTTTGGGAAAGTGTTTGTCAATCAGATTGAGGAATTTGTGTCCAATGTTCGTTGAGACGTTTTTGCTGTATGGGGGGTTGTATATATATATATATATATATATATATATATATATATTTAAACTGGGTTGAACAAAAGAATATAGAGTAGGGTTCCATGTCGGTCCTCACTCCATGTCAAAAGATGGCGGTAATGCACAATAGAAGGTTGCCATAACATGAAAATAAAGAAGAAGAAGAAGAAGAAGAAGAAGGCTTGAGGACGACGGGTGACGTGTTAACGAAGGCGGAAGTAAAACAAGGAGTGGTGGCTAACAAGTGAGCGTATCTAAATCTCCTTGGCGGTTGTGCATAAGCTGTATTGTGACTGGATCGAGATGGAAGGGGATAGTGACGGGATTTATGAGGAAAGTATGGACGTGGATAGGACTAGAGGGGAGAGAGGAAAGAAGGGGAGTGGAGGGCATGAAGGAAAATCGAGTGCTAAAAGAGTACACGAAGAAGATGAAGAAGTAGAAAAGAGGAAAAAGACTATGGAAGATAATTACAGGATCATATATACATTTAAATCAGGTCAAGACATGAATGACATAAGTTTGATGACACTGGTTAAGGGGTTAAAGAAGGACATCGGAGAGGTGGAGATAGCGAAGGTGCTCAGGGACGGACGACTTTTGATCAAATGCAAAAATGGAGAGCAAAAGAACAAAGCAATGCGGTTGCAAAAACTGTGCAATAAGATAATAAAGGAAAAAATGGAAGTGGGGGAACGAAAGGGGGCAAGAGGAGTAGTGACAGGAATCCCAAGGGGTGAAAATTTAGAAGAATTGAAAAGACAAATAAAAGGGGGTACTGTCAAGATGATGACAAGAATGATGGCATTTAGAAATGGAGAAAAGACGGAGAGCGAATCTGTATTAGTACAGTTTGTCGAGGAAGTCCTACCGCAAAGAATTATGATTGGGTTTTTAAGCTTTTACGTTAGAGCTTACGTCCCACCCCCAGTACGCTGTTTCAAGTGCCAACGCTATGGGCACATAGCCAGTGTGTGCCATGCTAAGTTGAGATGTGGAAGGTGTGGAGGAGAGCATGAATACGGACAATGTGGAGACAATATACTGGTCAAGTGTTGTAACTGTGGCGGGAATCACACAGCAGCGTATGGAGGATGTGTCATTAGGAAACAGGCAACAGAAGTACAGCAAATCAGAGTAGAAAGAAATATTACATACGCAGAGGCAGTTAAAGTAAGAAATAAAGAAAGTGTAGAACAAGATAGAAGTGAGAATAGATCAGAACAAGACAGATGTGACAATAATTCAAGTAATAAAAAACAAGAGGCAGCAAATACAGGACTTTCCATGGACAAGCTAGTTGTGTTCCTGGCATATGTAATAAACTGCACAGAACAGGCAAGAAATAAAACTGAGAAGATAAAAATAATTGTCAAAGCAGCAGCAAAGTTCTTAAATTTAAAAGAACTATCTTGGGAACAGGTACAAGGTGAACTACGGAGAGTAGACGAGACCGAGTCATGTTACCACAATCCAACGCCATGTTAATTGTTCAGTGGAATGCCAGAAGCTTAATAGCAAACGGACAGGAACTAAAGGGTTATATTAATAATATGAAAAATAAACCACATATACTATGTATTCAAGAAACCTGGCTGAAGCCAAAATTGAGCTTTATAATAAAAGGATACATAACAATACGTAAAGATAGGAATGATGGGCAAGGAGGAGGATGTGCCATATTTATTAAAGAAGACATGCAATATACAATATTAAAAGAAAAACAAGAACTAGAAATAGTAGGGGTAGAAGTATGGAATAATAAAGAAAGATACAAAGTGCTAAACTTCTATAATCCGTGCAAGAAATTACAAAATCATCAACTAGAAACAATAGTCGAGCACTGGAGTGGCAATATCATTTGGTGTGGTGACTTTAATGCACATAGCACAATGTGGGGTGAAAGGGATGACTGGAATGGGGAAACATTGGAAGCATTTTTGGAGGAAAAAGAACTGGTGTGTGTGAATGATGGATCGGGAACAAGGTTAGATGTAGTTACGGGTAAAGAAACAGCAATAGATTTAACAATAGTGTCACAAGGGTTAGCAGGAAAGGTAGAGTGGGAAGTAAATAAAGACAGCACTATAGGAAGTGATCACTACCCAATATTCATTCACATAAACATAAATCAAAGGACAGAAAGCACTAAAATAGAAGGAAGATGGAAGTATAATCACGGTGACTGGGGACAATATAGGGAAAGTACCGACATGACATTAAAGGAAGTGGATATAAATCAAGATATTGAACAACTGAATACAGATATTACAAAGTGCATAATGGAAGCAGCCAAAAAGAGTATACCAAGGAGTAGTATAGGGAAAAGAAGGAAGATAGTGCCGTGGTGGACACAAGCGTGCACAGACGCAATAAAAGAACGGAATAGAGCATTTAGAATATTGAGAAGAACACATAATTTCCAAGATATGATCCAATATAAAAGGCACCAAGCTAAAGTAAGGTACGTTATTAAAAAGACAAGAAAACACTACTGGAGAAAGTTTTGTGAATCATTAAATAGAAATACTCCTTTAGGCCAAGTGTGGGGAATGATCAAGAAAATGTCAGGGATCAGAAATGAACATAAAAATCATGTGATGAAAGATGGGACACGGTGTGTGGTAGAAAATAAAGAAAAAGCAGAACTTTTAGCAAAAACATTTGTTAAAGTGCACAGTAATGATAATTTGAGAAATGTAGAAATACAAAAGAGAGAAGAAACAATTAGTTTAAATATTGGGGAAATGATGGAAGACAACGATAATAGGGTAACCAACACTATAGATATGAAATTTTCTTTGAATGAAATGGTTCGAATATTGAAAAAGGTTAAAAATACAACACCAGGAAAAGACCAGGTGAGTTATCAGATGATCAAGAATTTAAGTAGTATTGGCAAAGAAGTGGTCTTGGAATTATATAATAGGATATATGAAGAAGGAAAATTACCAGCGGAATGGAAAGAAGCTGTAATAATTCCAATATGCAAACCAGGGAAAGATCCAGAAGAGGCAGGTAATTATAGGCCGATAGCATTGACCTCAAATTTGGGCAAAGTAATGGAAAAAATGATTAATGAAAGACTAGTATATTATTTAGAGTCAAAAGAAATAATAAAAAACTACCAAAGTGGATTTCGCAAAGCAAGAAACACAAACGACCCAGCAGTGCAGCTGGAAGAGGAAATTAGAAAGGGACAAATAAATAAAGAAAGTATAATTGCAGTATTTTTTGATATAGAGAAAGCTTATGATATGTTGTGGAAACAGGGGTTGCTGATAAAACTAAATAAAATTGGGATTAGAGGGAAAATGTATAGATGGATAAAAGACTTCTTAACAAGTAGAAAAATATTAGTAAAAATAGAGAATGAATACAGCAGAGTATATGAAGTGGAAAATGGGACCCCGCAAGGAAGTATAATAAGTCCAGTATTATTTTCAATAATGATAAATGAAGTTTTTAGTGAAGTAGAAGGGTTAGTGGATGTGGCACTGTTTGCTGATGATGGTGTGATGTGGAAGAGAGGTAGAAATACTAATCATATAGAAAAGAAGATTCAAAAAGCGGTAAATAATGTTGAAGAATGGGGAACGGCTTGGTGTTTAAGATTCTCTGTTGGAAAGACAAAAGTCATAAATTTTACAAAGAGGAAAGTACAAAACAAGCTCCAAATTAAACTCTATGGAGAAAATATAGAAGAGGTACAAGTATTTAAATATTTGGGTATATGGTTTGATAAAAATATTAACTGGTCAACCCACATCAGCAAAATAGTGGAGAAAAGTAAAAAGGTGTTAAATATAATGAGGGCTTTGAGGGGTAAAGATTGGGGGGCTGATAGGCAGACATTGAAAGCAATATATATGACTTTAATTCGATCTGTTATTGATTATGGATGCATTATTTATCAATCTGCTTCAAAAACATTACTTGGGAAAATAGACAGGATCCAATCACAGGCTTTAAGGTTATGTTGTGGAGCTACAAAATCAACCCCAGTTACAGCATTACAAGTAGAGATGAATGAAAAACCTTTAGATATGAGGAGAGATCAATTGTCAGCAGTTTATTGGGCAAACTTAAAAGGGTCCAAGCAAGGACATCCAACCCATCAAGTGTTATTAAACTGCCAAGAAAAAGAGAAGAAAAAAATGAATAGTTTCGGGTGGATAATAGGAGACATATGTAATAAAGCTCAAATTGATAATATTAAAGTTAGCCCTACAGTACCAATCCCTGCAATACCACCGTGGATGTATGATAACCCAAATGTAAACATGCAATTACTAAAGAATAGAAATTTAAATAGTTACCAGATAGAACAATGGATTGAGAAAACGTTTTTAGACAACATCATGGTGTACACAGATGCATCAAAAACTATAAATAATAAGGTAGGAGCAGCAGCTGTTATCCCACAAGGAAACATAGTATTAAATAAAAGAATTAGTGATAAGTTATCTGTTTTTACGGGAGAATTGGTAGCAATTTATATGGCAATTCATTGGATAGAAGAAAATAAAGCAAGAAAAGCAGTCGTGTGCTCAGACTCCAGTAGTGCATTGATGAGCATAAAAAACATAGCATCAGAAACAAGACAAGATTTAGTTTATGAAATAGTTCAGGCAAATTACAGAATAAATAAAGCGGGAGGTGTGGTAACATTTCTTTGGGTTCCTGCTCATGTAGGAGTTGAGGGGAACGAATTAGCGGATAAGTACGCAAAACAAGCAACTACTAAAACAGAAGTAAACATGGAGATTAAGCACAGTAAAGAGGAAGTGAAGAACATAATTAAGATGGAACACAATAAAAAGTGGCAGGATAATTGGAATAAGGAAACAACAGGTAGAGAATATTACAAAGTCCAGAGGAGAGTAGGTGTAATGAGAGGAGGCAATAGAAATAGGAAGGAAGAAGACATTATTACTAGAATGAGATTAGGACATACATATCTAAATAGTTCATTAAAATTGATAGGGAAACATACTACAGGACTGTGTGATTCTTGCCAACAGCTAGAAAGTGTAGGACATGTTTTAATACATTGTAGGAAATATAATAGAGAAAGGGAAATACTGGAAAGTAAGTTAGCGAAAGAGAATATTAGGTTAGCAGTGGAAGATATACTAGGAATGCACTCAGAACACATAGGTTATAAAGCAATATGCACATATTTAAAAAATACTGGGTTAAATAAAAGAATATAGAGTAGGGATCCACCTCGATCCACACTCCATTACAGTAGGTGGCGGTAATGCACACCACAAGGTTGCTTGCCAACCGCCATAAAAAACAAAAGAAGAAGAAGAAGAAGAGAAGAAGAAGAATGCAGGCTGGCCAATAGGAAGCCTCTGTCATGCCAAATGTCTTCCCCCTACAAAAACCTCCCTCCCCCCATTTACTTTCGGGGTCATTTTCTCTTACGTCATTTCCTCTGACGTCATTGACAGCGATCGATAGAATCCAAATGGTGGTGTCACTGAATGACATTTCCAGGGGACTTGTGTCAAACACCAGCAGGCTTGGAAACATTCCAGGCGGAGTGTTAGGGCCGCTGCTGGGAACTTCTGTCTTCGTGGTAACGTGCAAAAAATATGAATGAATATATAATACTGTACTTTAAATCAACATTATTGTTGAAACCATTTCACTACAATATTGTGTGTCAAAGCCCAAGTGTTATCGATCGCTGTCAATGACGTAAGAGGAAATGACGTAAGTAAGAGGAATTGACGTAAGAGGAAATGACCCCGGAAGCGGAAAATTTGATCCCACGACGTCATCCGCGTCATGCTTTCTCGTGCTCCGCACTTTATTAGACGCACGCCGGACACGCCCCCTCAGCACACCTGCTTGGAAGATACTACATGAAGGTAAACACTACTATTCACTACTATTTTGTCTTTTATACTTCTATCTTGTCTTTGATACTTCTATATTGTCTTTGATACTTCTATTCTGTCTTTAATACTTCTATATTGTCTTTAATACTTCTATTTTGTCTTTAATACTTTTATTTTGTCTTTAATACTTTTATTTTGTCTTTAATACTTCTATATTGTCTTTAATACTTCTATTGTGTCTTTAATACTTCTATTTTATCTTTAAGACTTCTATATTGTCTTTAATACTTCTATGTTGTCTTTGATACTTCTATTTTGTCTGTAATACTTTTATTTTGTCTTTAATACTTCTATTTTGTCTTTAATACTTTTATTTTGTCTTTAATACTTCTATTTTGTCTGTAATACTTTTATTTTGTCTTTAATACTTCTATATTGTCTTTAATACTTCTATATTGTCTTTAATACTTCTATATTGTCTTTAATACTTCTATTTTATCTTTAAGACTTCTATATTGTCTTTAATACTTCTATATTGTCTTTAATACTTCTATATTGTCTTTAATACTTCTATTTTGTCTTTAATACTTCTATGTTGTCTTTAATACTTCTATATTGTCTTTAATACTTCTATATTGTCTTTAATACTTCTATTTTGTCTTTAATACTTCTATTTTGTCTTTAATACTTCTATTTTGTCTTTAATACTTCTATTGTGTCTTTAATACTTCTATTTTATCTTTAATACTTCTATTTTGTCTTTAATACTTCTATTTTGTCTTTAATACTTCTATTTTGTCTTTAATACTTTTATTTTGTCTTTGATACTTCTATTCTGTCTTTAATACTTCTATTTTGTCTTTAATACTTCTATTTTGTCTTTAATACTTCTATATTGTCTTTAATACTTCTATTTTGTCTTTAATACTTCTATTTTGTCTTTAATACTTCGATTTTATCTTTAAGACTTCTATATTGTCTTTAATACTTCTATTTTGTCTTTGATACTTTTATTTTGTCTTCAATACTTCTATTTTGTCTTTGATACTTCTATTTTGTCTTTAATACTTCTATTTTGTCTTTGATACTTTTATTTTGTCTTCAATACTTCTATTTTGTCTTTGATACTTCTATTTTGTCTTTAATACTTCTATTTTGTTTTTAATACTTCTATTTTGTCTTTATTTTGTCTTTAATGCTTCTATTTTATCTTTAAGACTCCTATATTGTCTTTAATACTTCTATATTGTCTTTGATACTTCTATTTTGTCTTTAATACTTCTGAAATCTCAACAACTGTTTTTGGAATTAATAAAATGTTCATCTTGATTTGGTGAAATTGCAAGCATATTTAAAAATGTTTAGGAATGTAATATCTGATATTTAATTTAATGGATAGAGTGTTAAGAAACATTAGAATGATTATTCTGTAGTGTTGAATGTTTATGCTGTCCAATAAAAAAACATTTTTATGCATTTCTTTCATCTTCACTGGAAGAATTAGGCAAGCAGTCAGCTTTGGTATCTTCAGTGACTCTTTTCTTTCTTAAACATCTATAAGAATCTATAGCTCGGTTGGTAGAGCAGCCGTGCCAGCAACTTGAGGGTTCCAGGTTCGATCCCCGCTTCCACCATCCTAGTCACTGCCGTTGTGTCCTTGGGCAAGACACTTTACCCACCTTCTCCCAGTGCCACCCACACTGCTTTAAATGGAACTTAGATGTTGGGGTTCACTGTGTAAAAGCGCTTTGAGTCACTAGAGAAAAGCGCTATATAAATATAATTCACTTCACACTTCACTATAAAGAAGACATCATTCGTCTTCTTCTACTTATCCGAAGTCGCCTCAGCAGAGAAATCCAGACTTCCCTCTCCCAGCTCCATGGTCCAGCATGGTCTCCCAGCTCCATGGTCCAGCATGGTCTCCCAGCTCCATGGTCCAGCATGGTCTCCCAGCTCCATGGCCCAGCATGGTCTCCCAGCTCCATGGTCCAGCATGGTCTCCCAGCTCCATGGTCCAGCATGGTCTCCCAGCTACATGGTCCAGCATGGTCTCCCAGCTCCATGGTCCAGCATGGTCTCCCAGCTCCATGGTCCAGCATGGTCTCCCAGCTCCATGGTCCAGCATGGTCTCCCAGCTCCATGGTCCAGCATGGTCTCCCAGCTCCATGGCCCAGCATGGTCTCCCAGCTCCATGGGCCAGCATGGTCTCCCAGCTCCATGGTCCAGCATGGTCTCCCAGCTCCATGGTCCAGCATGGTCTCCCAGCTACATGGTCCAGCATGGTCTCCCAGCTCCATGGTCCAGCATGGTCTCCCAGCTCCATGGTCCAGCATGGTCTCCCAGCTCCATGGCCCAGCATGGTCTCCCAGCTCCATGGGCCAGCATGGTCTCCCAGCTCCATGGTCCAGCATGGTCTCCCAGCTCCATGGTCCAGCATGGTCTCCCAGCTACATGGTCCAGCATGGTCTCCCAGCTCCATGGTCCAGCATGGTCTCCCAGCTCCATGGTCCAGCATGGTCTCCCAGCTACATGGTCCAGCATGGTCTCCCAGCTCCATGGTCCAGCATGGTCTCCCAGCTCCATGGTCCAGCATGGTCTCCCAGCTCCATGGTCCAGCATGGTCTCCCAGCTCCATGGGCCAGCATGGTCTCCCAGCTCCATGGTCCAGCATGGTCTCCCAGCTCCATGGTCCAGCATGGTCTCCCAGCTACATGGTCCAGCATGGTCTCCCAGCTCCATGGTCCAGCATGGTCTCCCAGCTACATGGTCCAGCATGGTCTCCCAGCTACATGGTCTAGGTCTTCCCGGGGGTTATCCCGAGGCGTTCTCAGGCCAGCTGGGAGACTTAGTCTTTCCGTGGTTTCCTTGGTCTTGCCTATGGTCTCCTACCGGTCAGACACCTTTTTTTAATGTCTAATGAGACGCACGTCTCCTATTCTTATAGTTTTGCTTTAGAATAAAAATAGGAAGTTGACACAAATTGAAGATGCGTGTTTTTCACATCATTTAGCAAACGTGCAAAAAGTTGGGGTGGTGCTAACCAACACAAACTAGGGTGGTGCTAACCAACACAAACTGGGGTGGTGCTAACCAACAGTCTTTGTCCTGCAGGTCTACATGAACCGCTTCCTTGTCCTCATTTTGCAACTCCTGTTCCAAAGTTGTGTCCAAGGTATTGAACTGAAAGTGCACTTTTCTTTTCTCTTCCATGGCTTTAAATCTCACCTTTCTCCCGCCTTCCAGCCATCTTCTTCACCACCGAGGTGGAGCGGGCGTCGTACGCGGCCGAGCTCGGAGAGGACGTCCTCATGGCTTGCCGGTTCTTCCCTTTGCCCCCGAACCCCCCGCAGGACGTGATCGTGTCCTGGTTTTGGATGGCCTCGGACTCTGTGCGGGAAGTGTGCCGGCTAGATAACGGGGTGGAGCAGGTTGGAACGCAGCATCCCGACTTCAGGGGCCGGGCCAGGCTTCTCACGGAGGACATTAAAGATGGCTGGGCCAAACTGCAGGTCTGTCTTTGCTCTTCTTCAAGTATTGTGGACTACAGTAGTAGTAAAGTATTGTGGACTACAGTAACAAAATGTATTGTGAACTACAGTAGTAGTAGTAACATAACGTATCGTGGACTACAGTAGTAGTAGTAACAAAAAGTATTGTGGACTACAGTAGTAGTAAAGTATTGTGGACTACAGTAGTAGTAAAGTATTGTGGACTACAGTAACAAAAAGTATTGTGGACTACAGTAACAAAAAGTATTGTGGACTACAGTAGTAACAAAAAGTATTGTGGACTACAGTAGTAGTAAAGTATTGTGGACTACAGTAGTAGTAAAGTATTGTGGACTACAGTAACAAAAAGTATTGTGGACTACAGTAGTAGTAAAGTATTGTGGACTACAGTAACAAAAAGTATTGTGGACTACAGTAGTAGTAGTAACAAAAAGTATTGTGGACTACAGTAGTAGTAGTAACAAAAAGTATTGTGAACTACAGTAGTTGTAGTAACAAAAAGTATTGTGGACTACAGTAGTAGTAGTAATAAATAGTATTGTGGACTACAGTAGTAGTAGTAATAAATAGTATTGTGGACTACAGTAGTAGTAACAAAAAGTATTGTGGACTACAGTAGTAGTAGTAATAAATAGTATTGTGGACTACAGTAGTAGTAGTAATAAATAGTATTGTGGACTACAGTAGTAGTAACAAAAAGTATTGTGGACTACAGTAGTAGTAGTAATAAATAGTATTGTGGACTACAGTAGTAGTAACAAAAAGTATTGTGGACTACAGTAGTAGTAACAAAAAGTATTGTGGACTACAGTAGTAGTAGTAACAAAAAGTATTGTGGACTACAGTAGTAGTAGTAACAAAAAGTATTGTGGACTACAGTAGTAGTAGTAACAAAAAGTATTGTGGACTACAGTAGTAGTAGTAATAAATAGTATTGTGGACTACAGTAGTAGTAACAAAAAGTATTGTGGACTACAGTAGTAGTAACAAAAAGTATTGTGGACTACAGTAGTAGTAGTAGTAGTAACAAAAAGTATTGTGGACTACTACTTCTGACTCCATGCAAAGAATCAAGCGAACATGATAGTTGATACTGTTACCTGATTGGCTGTGAGCCTGATGAGTGGTCACTTCCTGTGTCTATGGTGGAACTAGCAGGCCTAGTAATGTGTACTCTCCCAGGTGTCTATGGTGGTCCTAGTAATGTGTACTCTCCCGGGTGTCTATGGTGGTCCTAGTAATGTGTACTCTCCCAGGTGTCTATGGTGGTTCTAGTAATGTGTACTCTCCCGGGTGACTATGGTGGTTCTAGTAATGTGTACTCTCCCAGGTGTCTATGGTGGTTCTAGTAATGTGTACTCTCCCAGGCGTCTATGGTGGTCCTAGTAATGTGTACTCTCCCAGGTGTCTATGGTGGTCCTAGTAATGTGTACTCTCCCAGGCGTCTATGGTGGTCCTAGTAATGTGTACTCTCCCAGGCGTCTATGGTGGTTCTAGTAATGTGTACTCTCCCAGGTGTCTATGGTGGTTCTAGTAATGTGTACTCTCCCAGGCGTCTATGGTGGTTCTAGTAATGTGTACTCTCCCAGGCGTCTATGGTGGTCCTAGTAATGTGTACTCTCCCAGGCGTCTATGGTGGTCCTAGTAATGTGTACTCTCCCAGGTGTCTATGGTGGTTCTAGTAATGTGTACTCTCCCAGGTGTCTATGGTGGTTCTAGTAATGTGTACTCTCCCAGGCGTCTATGGTGGTTCTAGTAATGTGTACTCTCCCAGGCGTCTATGGTGGTTCTAGTAATGTGTACTCTCCCAGGCGTCTATGGTGGTTCTAGTAATGTGTACTCTCCCAGGCGTCTATGGTGGTTCTAGTAATGTGTACTCTCCCAGGCGTCTATGGTGGTCCTAGTAATGTGTACTCTCCCAGGCGTCTATGGTGGTCCTAGTAATGTGTACTCTCCCAGGCGTCTATGGTGGTTCTAGTAATGTGTACTCTCCCAGGCGTCTATGGTGGTCCTAGTAATGTGTACTCTCCCAGGCGTCTATGGTGGTCCTAGTAATGTGTACTCTCCCAGGCGTCTATGGTGGTTCTAGTAATGTGTACTCTCCCAGGTGTCTATGGTGGTTCTAGTAATGTGTACTCTCCCAGGTGTCTATGGTGGTTCTAGTAATGTGTACTCTCCCAGGCGTCTATGGTGGTTCTAGTAATGTGTACTCTCCCAGGTGTCTATGGTGGTTCTAGTAATGTGTACTCTCCCAGGCGTCTATGGTGGTCCTAGTAATGTGTACTCTCCCAGCCGTCTATGGTGGTCCTAGTAATGTGTACTCTCCCAGGTGTCTATGGTGGTTCTAGTAATGTGTACTCTCCCAGGTGTCTATGGTGGTTCTAGTAATGTGTACTCTCCCAGGCGTCTATGGTGGTTCTAGTAATGTGTACTCTCCCAGGTGTCTATGGTGGTTCTAGTAATGTGTACTCTCCCAGGCGTCTATGGTGGTCCTAGTAATGTGTACTCTCCCAGGTGTCCAGGCTTGGCATCCAGGACTCGGGGACATATCAGTGCGTGGTGAAGACCAGCGAGGGGGCGGACTACAAGGACATCAAGTTGTCTGTAACCGGTAAGCAAACACAAGCAAGGTCACCAAGTACTACCAAGTACTACGAGTGTATATCAGGGGTCTCACAGCTGCCAGTTTGTCCCTACATGGTGGTTAACGGAAGTAGCCAAACCATTATTTATACTTTCAAGAAATCCAGTACAGCATTCACTTATAAAACCTGATCCAAACAACCTTCCCTAGTCATGGTGCAGAAAAGAAAAGAAAAAATCAAGCAGCACAAAAAGTCAACAAACAAGGCTCCACGTTCCCAAAATCCGCTAGCTTGATGCTAATTTTAATGAATTGGATTCACTATAAAAAAGGCTACTGTTAGCATTAGCAATTTTACATGGCGATTTCAACACCTCCAAATTTAGTAACGAAAACTACACAACTACGATGAATGTTACGATCAAACAGCCAGTCTGTAATGAGCACAATACTTACAGTGTAAACCCTTTGTAGGGCACAACATAACACATTCAAGCTCCTGGAAAAAGCTAGGTCCCAGTTAGATATTATAGATGGACCTCTAATCTCTCGCACGTGCAGCTGCATTGCAATTGAGATTTAAATGCCAGAAGAAAATAATTGTAAACACTTTTTTTTGCCCGGTGCCGCGCGGGGCCCGAAGTCCTTCTGATGGAGGTTTTGCCCGTGGATGGTGTCAGGCCGGGGCTCGGTCTTCTCGGAGTCGGGTTGCTTGGGAATGCAGCCCAAAGCGGGTGGTAAACTCCATCTAAGGCTGGCACGAGACCGATAGAGGACAAGTACCTTAAGGGAAAGTTGAAAATAACTTTGAAGAGAGAGTTCAACAGGGTGTAAAACCATTGAGAGGTAAACGGGTGGCGCAGTCTGCGCAGGGGGTTCAACCCGTCGGGTTTCGGACGGCCGCTCGGTGGGCGGGGGATCCCTTCGGGGACCCCCTCCTTCTTGCTGGCTGGCCCCCGTCGGGCGCATTTCCTGCAAGCGGTGCGTCGCGACCGGCTCTATGTCGGCTTGGAAAGGCTCGGGACGAAGGTGGTACGCGAGTCGGGGGCCCAGCGCGTCCTTCGGGGCGCTCAGGTTTCCCGCCGCACGCTTTACAGCGTCCCTCCGCCCGGGCCTTGCCGTTCTCCGAGGCCGTGGAACTAAGTATCACTGCGCCCTCTCTCCCCACGGGGAGGGACGGGGCCCCTTTGCTCCCGGCGCGACTACCGACCGAGGTCAGTGCGCCCCAACCGCATACACCGAGCGTCAGTGGTCGGCGACAATGTCGGCTACCCACCTCACCCGTCTTGAAACACGGACCAAGGAGTCTAACGCACGCGCGAGTCAAAGGGCTCGACTCGAAACACCACGGCGCAATGAAAGTGAAGGCCGGTCTACAGCGGCCTAGGTGGGATCCCGACCCCTCAGGGTTTTCCGGGCGCACCACCGGCCCGTCTCGCCCGCAGTGTCGGGGAGGTGGAGCATGAGCGTGTGCGGTGGGACCTGAAAGATGGTGAACTATGCCCGGGCAGTGCAAAGCCAGAGGAAACTCTGGTGGAGGCTTGCAGCGGTCCTGATGTGCAAATAGGTGGTACGACCTGGGTATAGGGGCGAAAGACTAATCGAACCATCTAGTAGCTGGTTCCATCCGAAGTGTCCCCCAGGACAGCAGGCTCCAGGATGCAGTTTTATCTGGTAAAGCGAATGACTAGAGGCCGTGGGGCCGAAACGATCTCAACCTTTTCTCAAACTTTAAATGGGTAAGAGGCCTGGCTCGCTGGCTCGTGGAATGCAGTGAGCCGAGTGGGCCACTTTTGGTAAGCAGGAGTGGCGCTGCGGGATGAACCGAACGCCGGGTTAAGGCGCCCGATGCCGACGCTCATCAGACCCCAGAAAAGGTGTTGGTTGATATAGACAGCAGGACGGTGGCCATGGAAGTTGGAACCCGCTAAGGAGTGTGTAACAACTGTTGCGTTTTGGACCAGTTGTTCCTCCCAGGGAATTCAAGTCACAAGTCGCTCCCAAGCTCTTTACGACACTTAAAGCTGAGTTGAAAAACCACCAGAGACAGAATAGGTATTTTGTAATATATTAGCAAAGCTTTGCATATATACATTGACAGAGACAGCATAGAACATTCGGATCGCCCCGCTAAGATGGTCTGTCCTCCCGACCAAAACCCTCTCCCCTCTTAAATCTCTCTAGTCAAAACACATTCCAAAGCTTCAAGGTTAACACACACAGTTTACTTGCAGAGAAACAGAAAGAGAACAAATGGAAAAACACGAGCTGTTTTCAAATATGACTATGAAATAAAAGAAGTAACACTTAAATTCGGGATATATGTAAATATCTGCCTCCGACACAACCCACCCGCCGAATCAACTAGCCCTGAAAATGGATGGCGCTGGAGCGTTACAATTTTACAAAACACCCGGACAGTATACAGGGTTTCCCCGTTTGAATCGCACAAGTGTAACTGTTTGCCTGATCTGACAGCGCCTTACAAGACGGTGAGCAAACACATCCGCAAGTCGGCCGAGGGGGCGGAGCTCGTGCTCAGCTGCCAGTCAGAGGGGTACCCGGAGTCGGCAGTCAGCTGGCAGGACGGTGGCCGGCGAGATCTTGCGGCCAACACCACCGTGCGGCCGACGCAGGAGCGCCTGTTCCGGGTCAGCAGTCAGATACGTGTGACGTCGCTGCAGGAGAACAACTACACATGCAGCTTTGACGAAGGCGGCTCCTCGGCCACATTCCTCATTCCAGGTGAGGTCAGCCAGCACTTTTGTGAGTCAGGTGTAGAAGCGGTGAGGCGAGAAGTGCTACTGTGCAATACAGCCTATTATTGTGTTTCCATTGTTGTTGCTGCAGATGACGTGCAGATACACGCCCCCGAAGGCGTAACTTTATTTCGGGCCCTGCTGGGCGCCGGTATTGTCATCGCAGTCATCTGCCTGCTGGCTTTCGTGACGCAGCGACGGAAAAAAGGTAAACAATTCTGATTCAGCTCTTCACTTGAAACTTTGACCGCCTCCTTCTCCCACAGTTTCCATGTAGAATAGAAGAATAGAATAGAATATATCTTTTATTGTCATTGTACATTGTACAACACAATTGCAAGCAAAACTAATTAGCATGCTAACTTATTTTTTCCCTAATTTTGCAACCGTATACCCAAGAGTCATATAACTTTGTACTTGGCATATGCAAATTGTTAAAGGGGAACATTATCAGCAGACCTACGTAAGCATCAATATATACCTTGATGTTGCAGAAAAAATACCTTTTTTTTTTTTAACCAATTTCCGAACTCTAAATGGGTGAATTTTGGCAAATTAAACGCCTTTCTATTATTCGCTCTCGGAGCGATGACGTCACATCGGGAAGCGATCCGCCATTTTCTCACTTTCGTCGGTGTGTTGTCGGAGGGTGTAGCAACACCAACAGGGACGGATTCAAGTTGCACCAGTGGCCCAAAGATGCGGAAGTGGCAAGAAATTGGACGAAATTTGTTCAAAATACGAGGGTGTGGGGAAAGCAGACAAAATGGTCAGTCGTTTGTTCCGCACACTTTACCGACCAAAGCTATGCTACGACAGAGATGGCAAGAATGTGTGGATATGCTGCGACACTCAAAGCAGATGCTGACATCAACTCCAAAACTGGACAGATCAGCTTTCAGGAAAAGAGAGCGGATGAGGGTATGTCTACAGAATATCCATCCATCCATCCATCCATCTTCTTCCGCTTATCCGAGGTCGGGTCGCGGGGGCAGCAGCTTAAGCAGGGAAGCCCAGACTTCCCTCTCCCCAGCCACTTCGTCCAGCTCCTCCCGGGGGATCCCGAGGCGTTCCCAGGCCAGCCGGGAGAGATAGTCTTCCCAGTGTGTCCTGGGTCTTCCCCGTGGCCTCCTACCGGTCGGACGTGCCCGAAACACCTTCCTAGGGAGGCGTTCGGGTGGCATCCTGACAAGATGCCCGAACCACCTCATCTGGCTCCTCTCCATGTGGAGGAGCAGCGGCTTTACTTTGAGCTCCCCCCGAATGACAGAGCTTCTCACCCTATCTCTAAGGGAGAGCCCCGCCACTCGGCGGAGGAAACTCATTTCGGCCGCTTGTACCCGTGATCTTGTCCTTTCGGTCATGACCCAAAGCTCATGACCATAGGTGAGGATGGGAACGTAGATCGACCGGTAAATCGAGAGCCTTGCCTTCCGGCTCAGC
>NC_084558.2:54743327-54753327 GCF_033978685.3 Nerophis lumbriciformis | reverse complement strand
ATTGAATTAAATCATGTACTCCCCTTCACGCCATGTATGGTCCAAATCATTTGCACCTCGGGAGAACAAACCACGCCATTAGTTCAAGTCATGACAATTTTTTGTGTTTGAAATTTGTGAACTGATTTTAAATTTTTTATTTTTTTTTTACATGAAATGATGCTGACAATTTCATTGAATACAAATTTGTGAGAATTGTTTTTTTTTAATATTTCAGTTATAAAAGCGTGTTTAAAATGCATTGTGACAAATTTCAGTGCAGAAAAATGTGTCTCAGAAGCAGCCAATGAAATGACCAGAAGTGGGAGGACTTTTCTGCATTGAATTCTTTTTACACGGAATATTTCTGCACTGAATTTTTAGACAGTGACCTTTTTTTACACTAAAATGTTTTACACTGAATATTTCTGCACTGATTTATTTTACTTAAATTTTTTTATACCCTGAATTTTTTCCACTGAATTTTCACACACTTGTTTTTCACAGAATTGTTTTATACACTTTAGGCATTTTTTTACAATCTTTCTGCACAAACATTTTTTTACACTGAATGTTTATCAAATTAATTATTTTGCACTAAATATTTCAGTACTTTTTATACAGCGATTTTTTTTTACATAGAATTTTTATATTCTGAATTTTGTTCACTGAATTTTCACAGACTGATTATTTTTCACTTATTTTTTTCTGCACCAAATTTTTTTATATTGATTTTTTTACACTGAATATTTCTGCACTGATTTTTTTTTATATATTGTTTTTTTCACTGACATTTTCTGCACCAAATTTTTTTCTACTGAATTTTTCTGCACAAAATTTGTATACAATTAATTGTTTTACACTGAATATTTCTGTACTTATTTTTGTTTACATAGAATTTGTATACAGTGAATTTTGTCCACTGAATTTTCATACACTGATTTTTTTTCACTTATTTTTTTCTGCACCAAATTTTACACTGAATATTTCTGCACTGATTGTTTTATACAGTGATTTTTTTTTTTACACTAAATATTTATGCAGCGATTTTTTTTACATATAATTTTTATACCCTGAGTTTTGTCCACTGAATTTGTATACACTGATATTTTTTTCACTTAATTTTATCTGCACCAAATTTTTTTCTACTGATTTTTTTACACTGAATATTTCTGCACTGATTTTTTTATATACTATTTTTTTCTACTGAATTTTCATACACTATTTTTTTCACTGACATTTTCTGCACCAATTTTTTTCTACTGAATTTTTCTGCACTAAATTTTTATACAATTAATCTTTTTACACTGAATATTTCTGCACTTATTTTTGTTTACATTGAATTTTTATACCCTGATACATCTGCACCTTATTTACACTCAATTTTTATACAATTCTTTTTTTACACTGCATTTTTAGTCAATGAAATTGTCAGTATACCATGTAAAACAAAACTTTTAGGTTCCCCAAATTCAAAGGCGAGAAGTCAGTACATAAATGCAGTTGCATAATTTCCCCGCTAGGTGGCGCCATTGTCACGTAGCAGCACATGCGCCTTACATCTACATAACACATCAATCAGATTTAGTCATGGAAAAATGAGCGTTTGCAACAATATAAAGTACACTTCAATTCATGTTTAATAGTAAAAAAAAAAGAAGATGTATGTAAAAAAATAAGTCAGTAAATTGTTTAGAATAAAAGTGCATTTCAGATATTGTTTACTATTTCCCCCCAATTATTTCAATACATTGTTTTACCTTACACACAATTAAAAACTAGATGTTTTGTATAAAAAACATTTCAGTTTGCAAGGATAACATTTTAAAATGTATGAATATAGAGATAAAATTATGCCAAAATGCAGGTTATAAGTGCAATTAAAATGTGTTTTATTTAAAAAGGGTATGACTTCGGGTGTCCACACTTCTTCTTCCACTGAGGGCCGCACACTGGAAGGTCAGAACATCCCGGGGCCATTTTCATAGTTCTCTTTTTCAAAACCAATACAATATTTACATTTGCCCTCAAGTTTGGTGCCGGGGACCATAATTAAAACATTTATAAAATAAGTATTTATTTATTTTTATTACTCAACACTTAAATCTTTAGATAAACTTCATGTCTATCTGTCAATATGAAGTGAAATATATATATATATATATATATATATATATATATATATATATATATATATATATATAGTTTTTATGTTTTATGCCCTTTTTGGCAAAGAAAACCCTGTTTTGTATGGCAAAAACAAATATTTCAAAGTGGAATATTCGATGTGAAGTAATTTGATCCTTAAATAGGTCAATAATTCATAACAACATTGACTTTATTGTATTATAACTTTTTCAACAATTACAGTAAAAAAATTAAAGTAAAATCTTGGTATATATATATATATATATATATATATATATATATATATATATACCAAGATTTTACTTTAATATATATTTTATATATATATATAGATATATATATATATCCATCCATTTTGTACCGCTTGTCCCTTATATATATATATATATTGCATATTTTGTGTTTGCCATAAAAAAAAGTTTTCTGTGGCAAAAAAAAGTATAAAACACGCAAAAAAACAAACCAAAATTTTATTTATATATATATATATATATGTATATATATATATATATATATATGTATATGTATAAATATGTGTATATATATATATGTATATATATATATATGTGTGTGTATGTATATATACATTAAAAAAAAATATATATATATATATACCAAAAAATATATATATATATATACATATATGTATCTATATACTGTATATATATACATAATTTTTTTGTTTTGTTTTTATGCTTTTTTTTGCCACCGAAAACGTAGTTTTTTTTATGGCAAACATAAAACATGCAATATACTATATTTTCCCCAACAAATATTTCAAAGTGGAATATTTGATGTGAAGTAATTGGAGCCTTAAATATGTCAATAATTCATAACAACATTGATTTTAAAGTATATTATTTTTTTATTAGAAAAAAATTAAATCCCACTTACATTTTGGGGGATCCAAAAGAGCCACACTCAAAAGTTTTAAAAACAAATCATACATTATATATATATATATATGTGCATAATGTTTTAGTTGTATGTTTTATGCCTTTGTTTTTTTATGGCAAACACACAAAAGTATGCAACATTTTATATTCTCCCCAACAAATACTTCAAAGTGGAATATATGATGTGAAGTAATTGGAGCCTTAAATATGTCAATAATTCATGTCAACATTGTTTCTAATGTTTTTTTTTTGTTTTTTTTTAGCAATGACAGTTTAAAAAAATAAAACATCTCACCAAAATATGGGGCGATCCTAAACAGCCACACTCAAAAGTTTTACAAATAAGTCATATATATGTATTATATGTGTGTATATATATATGTGTATGTATATATACACATATATCATTTTTTACTTGTATGTTTGCCAAATAAATCATTGTTTTTTTTTTTGGCAAACACAAAATATGCAACATTTTATAATTTCCCCAACAAATAAATCAAAGTGGATTGCAGACACACACACGCACACACACACACACACACACACACACACACACACACACACACACACACACACACACACACACACACACACACACACACGCACGCACCCCATTTCCTTTTGGGGGCTCACCCTTGCAGAGCCAAGGCTCGTTTTCATCTCCAGCTAATGAATAATGGCTAATGAATAATGGGTAAAAGAAGGAAGAAGCATGATAAACAATGAGGTGTGTGATGTGATGTGCATATGAATAATATGAATAATATTTGTGTACCTATCTGACACACTCAGCATGTGATTGACATTGTACAAAGCTTGCATGTCTTCCTTCCTGTGTTGTCCTTCTTTTCATATCACGTACATTTACTTTTCCCATTGCAAGTACAACAATAATGATACATTTGTACGTCCACATTATAATGTAGCCGTTGCCTAGCAACATAACTCCTGCATGGAGAGGATTTCCCAGACTATTTTTTGGTTTCAGGATTGTTTTTAGTCCCACACAGAAAATGTCCTTTTTAATGTTGACTTTTGCATAAAAGGCAGCAAATACTTGCTTGTCACTGCAAGGTGCTTACAAATACAATCATTTTAGAAACATTTGTTTTGCTGATCAGGGACTTTGAAATGTGTTTTATTTGTTTGGACAACACAGCAGCCGGGAAATGAAAAGCATGCATCTCCATTTTGATTTGAAACACAAGGAAAATGTTTGCTTTTTCAATGACGCTCGAAGGTCACAGAAAATAAGCTGCGCTAATATTTGGTTCTGTACTATGTTCTGTTTGGACAGCTGCACTATTATCTGGTTCTGTACTAGGTTCTGTTGTTGAAGGGAAATTGAAAACACATATCTCCTATCTCAGTTTTTTTCTATTCCAATTTATTTATTTTTTTTGCATCAAACTTAAAAAGGTACAAAATGTGGACAAACATGTTTTTTAATAGAAAGTCTTGTTCTTCAAAAAGTAATTTGCATGTCATGTATCAGATTTTATTTTGACTCTATTGTTGAAGCATTTCGTGAAAGGAAAAGCACGGTTCTCCTTTTTTGTTTTTTTTCCCCCATGCAAAACACAAATAAAGTGTTAGAAATATTTATGAAAATTAATTGCATAAAAACAAAAAGCATTTTTTTTTTTTTTTAAATTGGAAACACAAAAACGTGTAGAAAAAAAAAAATCTAAATAGTTTTTTGCATTGAACCAAAAACGTAAACACATGTTTTTTAATTGAAAGTCATGTCATTTATGTATTACCTAATATTTACATTATTGTTGAAGTATTTTGTGAGAGGAAAAGCGTGTATGTCCAGTCATGTTTTTGTTTTCAATTTGAAACACTAAGAAATGCTTAAAAAAAATACCTTTTTTATTTTTTTTACATAAAATTGAAATACAATGCAGGCCTCGAATTTTAACATTTTTAGGTCAAGGCAAGTGTTAAAAGTTCAAGTTAAAGTAGCAATGATTGTCACACACACACTAGGTGTGGTGGAATTTGACCCATCCCCTTGATCACCCCTTGAGAGGTGAGGGGAGCAGTGAGCAGCAGCAGTGCTGCGCCCGGGAATCATTTTTGGTGATTTAACCCCCAATTCCAAGCCTTGATGCTGAGTGCCAAGCAGGGAGGTAATGGATCACATTTTTATAGTCTTTGGTATGACTCGGCCGGGGTTTGAACTCACACTCTAATTTACGGCACCGATATATATATATATATATATATATATATATATATATATATATATATATATATATGTATATATATTAAAATCATGATTAGTGATTGTTAGGTAAAGCAGTGTTGGGGTGTGAAGGTAATACCATCATGTACTTTGTAATGTATAATAAAAAGACTGGATAAACGTTATCCATATATTTATAGAGAAATATTAGTTTTTTTACATTCTTTAACAACATCAGCTTTTTGTCATTACATGATGCCTTTATCTCTATTTTTACATGTTGATAGAGAGAGTTTTTATTTATTTTGTATTTATTTAAGTGATGTACATGTATGTGTAGATGTAGATGATGTATCGGGACAGACCCATTAAGAGTTTGAGCAGAAATATGTCATATAGGATTTAATTATACACAATAAAACATGAACAAAATGTTGTGTCACATGAATGATTTTTGAAGTAACACCTTAGTGACATGAAAAAAAACCCACTGGTGTTTACTTTTTGATATCAAAATAAAAGACAAAGCAGTTTGGCTAATGAAGATGAAGTCTAATAAACAATCTTTGTTCTTCTCCAACACCTCCCTAGTGTTTCAGTACAACAGTTTGGCCAACAACAACAAAAAACCGGAGTGATCCCTCTCACATCGAATACACAATTTTCACAGCCTGATACAGTTTGCAGTTAAATAAAAGAGGAGTGAACATCCCAGTCAACAAAGTAAATACTTTATAAACAAGCTGCAAAACATCAAATAGTTTTCTCCTTCACTGTATACTTTTAATGTGGGGACAATATTGTCCACACCTGTCTCCATCTAAAGGGAGGGAAAATGAGGTTTTAATAAATTAATAAATTAAGTTTTTTCGGTAATGAAAAAATGAAACGGTATCACTAACTTTGGCAAATGATCATTATAGCGTTGACTGTTCCATCCCTCGTCCATCAACAAGTACAAAGTCAAGGGCGGTCACGGCATGTTCTTCTTGTCCATTTGTTAGGGCATTACGGCCAATGACATCGTTGTCGCGGCAAAATTCGAGCTCTGAAAATGAAAAAAAAAATCATCTTGTTTTTTTATTCTATTTTATTTTTGATCCAGAATACAAAGAAATAGTTCAACTATGTTTTTGCTTGGAACCAAAAATGTACAAAAGATGGACACACGTGTTTTTCAGTAGAAAGTCTTGTTTTTGGAAAAGTCATTTGCAGGATTTGTTTTGATGTATTACCTAATATTTACTCTTTAGTTGAAGTATTTGGTGAAAGGAAAAGCGTTTGTTGCCAAGCATGTTTTTGTTCTGGTTTTTACATGCAAAACACAAATAAAGTGTTAAATATATATATATATATATATATATATATATATATATATATATATATATATATATATATAAATGAATTGAATTTAATATTTTTTTTTATTTGAAACACAAAAATGGGCAAAAATCTAAATAGTAGAGTAATAGTAGAGTATTTGATGTAGTAGAGTATTTAATCTACAAACCCCGTTTCTATATGAGTTGGGAAATGGTGTTAGATGTAAATATAAACGGAATACAATGATTTGCAAATCCTTTTCAAGCCATATTCAGTTGAATATGCTACAAAGACAACATATTTCATGTTCAAACTCATAAACTTTATTTTGTGTGCAAATAATCATTAACTTTAGAATTTGATGGCAGCAACACGTGACAAAGAAGTTGTGAAAGGTGGCAATAAATACTGATAAAGTTGAGGAATGCTCATCAAAGACTTATTTGGAACATCCCACAGGTGTGCAGGCTAATTGGGAACAGGTGGGTGCCATGATTGGGTATAAAAGTAAATGCTCAGTCATTCACAAACAAGGATGGGGCGAGGGTCACCACTTTGTCAACAAATGCCTGAGCAAATTGTTGAACAGTTTAAGAAAAGCCTTTCTCAAGCAGCTATTGCAAGGAATTGAGGGATTTCACCATCTACGCTCCGTTATATCATCAAAGGGCTCAGAGAATCTGTAGAGTGATGTAGTAGAGTAGTAGAAGAGTGATGTAATAGAATAGTGATGTAGAAGAAGATCATTTGATTTGGTAGTAGTAATGTAGTAGAGTAGTAGAAGAGTAATTTAGCGTAGTAGTAGTAGTAGAGTGATGTAGTAGTAGTAGTAGAGTGATGTAGTAGTAGTAGAGTGATGTAGTAGTAGTAGTAGAGTGATGTAGTAGTAGAGTGATGTAGTAGTAGTAGAGTGATGTAGTAGTAGAGTGATGTAGTAGTAGAGTGATGTAGTAGTAGTAGAGTGATGTAGTAGAGTGATGTAGTAGTAGAGTGATGTAGTAGTAGTAGAGTGATGTAGTAGTACAGTGATGTAGTAGTAAAGTGATGTAGTAGTAGTAGAGTGATGTAGTAGTAGTAGTAAAGTGATGTAGTAGTAGTAGAGTGATGTAGTAGTAGAGTGATGTAGTAGTAGTAGAGTGATGTAGTAGTAGTAGAGTGATGTAGTAGTAGTAGTAGAGTGATGTAGTAGTAGTAGAGTGATGTAGTAGTAGAGTGATGTAGTAGTAGTAGAGTGATGTAGTAGTAGAGTGATGTAGTAGTAGTAGAGTGATGTAGTAGTAGAGTGATGTAGTAGTAGTAGTAGAGTGATGTAGTAGTAGAGCGATGTAGTAGTAGTAGTAGAGTGATGTAGTAGTAGAGTGATGTAGTAGTAGTAGAGATATGTAGTAGTAGAGTGATGTAGTAGTAGTAGAGTGATGTAGTAGTAGTAGAGTGATGTAGTAGTAGAGTGATGTAGTAGTAGTAGAGTGATGTAGTAGTAGAGTGATGTAGTAGTAGTAGAGTGATGTAGTAGTAGAGTGATGTAGTAGTAGTAGTAGTAGGGTGATGTAGTAGTAGAGTGATGTAGTAGTAGTAGAGTGATGTAGTAGTAGTAGAGTGATGTAGTAGTAGAGTGATGTAGAGTGATGTAGTAGTAGTAGAGTGATGTAGTAGTAGAGTGATGTAGTAGTAGTAGAGTGATGTAGTAGTAGAGTGATGTAGTAGTAGTAGTAGAGTGATGTAGTAGTAGTAGAGTGATGTAGTAGTAGAGTGATGTAGTAGTAGTAGAGTGATGTAGTAGTAGAGTGATGTAGTAGTAGAGTGATGTAGTAGTAGTAGAGTGATGTAGTAGTAGAGTGATGTAGCAGTAGTAGAGTGATGTAGTAGTAGAGTGATGTAGTAGTAGAGTTATGTAGTAGTAGAGTGATGTGGTAGTAGAGTGATGTAGTAGTAGAGTGATGTAGTGTAGAGTGATGTAGTAGTAGAGTGATGTAGTAGTAGTAGAGTGATGTAGTAGTAGAGTGATGTAGTAGTAGTAGTAGGGTGATGTAGTAATAGAGTGATGTAGTAGTAGTAGAGTGATGTAGTAGTAGTAGTAGAGTGATGTAGTAGTAGAGTGATGTAGTAGTAGTAGTAGAGTGATGTAGTAGTAGTAGAGTGATGTAGTAGTAGAGTGATGTAGTAGTAGTAGAGTGATGTAGTAGTAGTAGAGTGATGTAGTAGTAGAGTGATGTAGTAGTAGAGTGATGCAGTAGTAGTAGAGTGATGTAGTAGTAGAGTGATGTAGCAGTAGTAGAGTGATGTAGTAGTAGAGTGATGTAGTAGTAGTAGTAGGGTGATGTAGTAGTAGAGTGATGTAGTAGTAGTAGAGTGATGTAGTAGTAGTAGTAGAGTGATGTAGTAGTAGTAGAGTGATGTAGTAGTAGTAGTAGAGTGATGTAGTAGTAGTAGTAGAGTGATGTAGTAGTAGTAGGGTGATGTAGTAGTAGAGTGATGTAGTAGTAGTAGAGTGATGTAGTAGTAGTAGTAGAGTGATGTAGTAGTAGTAGAGTGATGTAGTAGTAGTAGTAGAGTGATGTAGTAGTAGTAGTAGAGTGATGTAGTAGTAGTAGAGTGATGTAGTAGTAGAGTGATGTAGTAGTAGTAGAGTGATGTAGTAGTAGTAGAGTGATGTAGTAGTAGAGTGATGTAGTAGTAGAGTGATGCAGTAGTAGTAGAGTGATGTAGTAGTAGAGTGATGTAGCAGTAGTAGAGTGATGTAGTAGTAGAGTGATGTAGTAGTAGTAGAGTGATGTAGTAGTAAAGTGATGTAGTAGTAGTAGAGTGATGTAGTAGTAGTAGAGTGATGTAGTAGTAGAGTGATGTAGTAGTAGTAGAGTGATGTAGTAGTAGAGTGATGTAGTGTAGAGTGATGTAGTAGTAGTAGAGTGATGTAGTAGTAAAGTGATGTAGTAGTAGTAGAGTGATGTAGTAGTAGAGTGATGTAGTAGTAGAGTGATGTAGTAGTAGAGTGATGTAGTAGTAGTAGTAGAGTGATGTAGTAGTAGTAAAGTGATGTAGTAGTAGAGTGATGTAGTAGTGGAGTGATGTAGTAGTAGTAGAGTGATGTAGTAGTGGAGTGATGTAGTAGTAGAGTGATGTAGTGTAGAGTGATGTAGTAGTAGAGTGATGTAGTAGTAGAGTGATGTAGTAGTACAGTGATGTAGTAGTAAAGTGATGTAGTAGTAGTAGTAGGGTGATGTAGTAGTAGTAGTAGGGTGATGTAGTAGTAGAGTGATGTAGTAGTAGAGTGATGTAGTAGTAGTAGAGTGATGTAGTAGTAGAGTGATGTAGTAGTAGAGTGATGTAGTAGTAGTAGAGTGATGTAGTAGTAGAGTGATGTAGTAGTGGAGTGATGTAGTAGTAGAGTGATGTAGTGTAGAGTGATGTAGTAGTAGAGTGATGTAGTAGTAGTAGAGTGATGTAGTAGTAGAGTGATGTA
>NC_084558.2:54648327-54738327 GCF_033978685.3 Nerophis lumbriciformis | reverse complement strand
CATTTGTTACAATGCATTACTATAAATGTAAAAAAACAAATGTTCACCTATTTTTACAGTAAAATTCTGGCTATTCATTTTACTGTAAAATCGACATTTGCTACACTGCATTACTATAAGTGTAAAATATAATGCATCACTTATTTTTACAGCAAAATTTTGGCTTTTTTTTTTACTGTAAAATCGACATTTGTTACAATGCATTACTATAAGTGTCAAAAAAAATGTATAACTTATTTTTACAGTAAAATTCTGGCTTTTATTTTTTTACTGTAAAATCGACATTTGTTACGATGCGTTACTATAAGTGTAAAAAAAATGTATAACTTATTTTTACAGTAAAATTCTGGCACACTTTTTTACTGTAAAATCGACTTTTGTTACAATGCATTACTATAAATGTAAACAAATAAATGCATCACTTATATTTTTACAGTAAAATTCTGGCTTTTTTTTTTTTTTTTTACTGTAAAACCGACATTTGTTACAATGCATTAATTTAAAAATTTAAATTAAAAATCACTTATTTTTACAGTACAATTCTGGCATTGTTACTGTACAATTGACAGTTGTTACAGTGCATAACTATAAATATATCCCTTAAATTTTTTACAGTAAAATTCTGTCTATTTTTTTTTTTTACTGTAAAGTTGACAGTTGTTACAATGCATAACCATAAATATAAAAAACAATTACAGTAAAATTCTGGCTTTTATTTTTTTTACTGTAAAATCGACATTTGCTACACTGCATTACTATAAGTGTAAAATATAATGCATCACTTATTTTTACAGTAAAATTTTGGCTTTTTTTTTTTTTTTTTTTTACTGTAAAATTGACATTTGTTACAATGCATTACTATAAGTGTAAAAAAAATGTATAACTTATTTTTACAGTAAAATTCTGGCAAACTTTTTTACTGTAAAATCGACTTTTGTTACAATGCATTACTATAAATGTAAACAAATAAATGCATCACTTATATTTTTACAGTAAAATTCTGGCTTTTTTTTTTTTTTTACTGTAAAACCGACATTTGTTACAATGCATTAATTAAAAATTAAAATTAAAAATCACTTATTTTTACAGTACAATTCCGGCATTGTTACTGTACAATTGACAGTTGTTACAGTGCATAACTATAAATGTATCCCTTATATTTTTACAGTAAAATTCTGGCTATTTTTTTTTTACTGTAAAGTTGACAGTTGTTACAATGCATAACTATAAATGTAAAAAACAATTACAGTAAAATTCTGGCTTTTATTTTTTTTACTGTAAAATCGACATTTGCTACACTGCATTACTATAAGTGTAAAATATAATGCATCACTTATTTTTTTTACTGTAAAATCGACATTTGCTACACTGCATTACTATAAGTGTAAAATATAATGCATCACTTATTTTTACAGTAAAATTTTGGCTTTTTTTTTTTTACTGTAAAATCAACATTTGTTACAATGCATTACTATAAGTGTAAAAAAAATGTATAACTTATTTTTACAGTAAAATTCTGGCAAACTTTTTTACTGTAAAATCGACATTTGTTACAATGCATTACTATAAATGTAAACAAATAAATGCATCACTTATATTTTTACAGTACAATTCTGGCTTTTTTTTTTTTTTTTTTTACTGTAAAACCGACATTTGTTACAATGCATTACTATAAGTGTAAAAAACAAATGTTCACCTATTTTTACAGTAAAATTCTGGCAATTTATTTTACTGTAAAATCGCCATTTGTTACAATGCATTATTATAAGTGTAAAAAAAATGTCTCACTTATTTTTACAGTAAAATTATGGCATTTTTACTGTAGAATTGACAGTTGTTACAGTGTATTACTAAAAGTGTATCGCTCATATATCTGGCTTTTATTTTTTTTACTGTAAAATCGACATTTGCTACACTGCATTACTATAAGTGTAAAATATAATGCATCACTTATTTTTACAGTAAAATTTTGGCTTTTTTTTTTACTGTAAAATCAACATTTGTTACAATGCATTACTATAAGTGTAAAATATAATGCATCACTTATTTTTACAGTAAAATTCTGGCAAACTTTTTTACTGTAAAATCGACATTTGTTACAATGCATTACTATAAGTGTCAAAAAAAATGTATAACTTATTTTTGCAGTAAAATTCTGGCAAACTTTTTTACTGTAAAATCGACTTTTGTTACAATGCATTACTATAAATGTAAACAAATAAATGTATCACTTATATTTTTACAGTAAAATCCTGTTTTTTTTTTTTTTTTACTGTAAAACTGACATTTGTTACAATGCATTGTTATAAGTGTCAAAAAATAAAGTATCAATTATTTTTACAGTAAGATTCTGGCAAACTTTTTTACTGTAAAATCGACATTTGTTACAATGCATTTATATAAATGTAAACAAATAAATATAACTTATATTTTTACAGTAAAATTCTGGCTATTTTTTTTTACTGTAAAATCGCCATTTGTTACAATGCATTATTATAAGTGTAAGAAAAATGTTTCACTTATTTTTACGGTAAAATTATGGCATTTTTACTGTAGAATTGACAGTGGTTACAGTGTATTACTAAAAGTGTATCGCTCATATTTTTACAGTAAAATTCTGGCTATTTTTCTTACTGTAAAATCAACATTTGTTACAATGCATTACTATAAATGTAAAAAAACAAATGTTCACCTATTTTTACAGTAGAATTCTGGCAATTCATTTTACTGTAAAATCGACATTTGTTACAACGCATTACTATAAGTGTAAAATATAATGCATCACTTATTTTTACAATAAAATTTTGGCTTTTTTTTTTTTACTGTAAAATCGACATTTGTTACAATGCATTACTATAAGTGTCAAAAAAAATGTATAACTTATTTTTACATTAAAATTCTGGCAAACTTTTTTATTGTAAAATCGACATTTGTTACAATGCATTACTATAAATGTAAACAAATAAATGTATCACTTATATTTCTACAGTAAAATTCTGGTTATTTTTTTTTTTACTGTAAAACTGACATTTGTTACAATGCATTACTATAAGTGTAAAAAAAAATCACTTATTTTTACAGTAAAATTCTGGCATTTTTACTGTACAATTGACAGTTGTTACAGTGCATAACTATAAATGTATTACTTACATTTTTACAGTAAAATTCAGGCATTTTTTACTGTAAAATTGACAGTTGTTACAGTGCATAACTATAAATGTATCCCTTATATTTTTACAGTAAAATTCCGGCAATTTCTTTTTTTTACTGTAAAGTTGACAGTTGTTACAATGCATAACTATAAACGTATAAAACAATTACAGTAAAATTTTGGCTTTTTGTTTTTTTACTGTAAAATTGACATTTGTTACAATGCATTACTATAAGTGTAAAAAAAATGTATAACTTATTTTTACAGTAAAATTCTGCCAAACTTTTTTACTGTAAAATCGACTTTTGTTACAATGCATTACTATAAATGTAAACAAATAAATGCATCACCTATATTTTTACAGTAAAAATCTGGCTTTTTTTTTAATTGTAAAACCGACATTTGTTACAACGCATTACTATAAGTGTAAAAAACAAACAAACACTTTTTTACAGTAAAATTCTGGCATTTTTACAGTAAAATTCTGGCATTTTTACTGTACAATCGACACTTGTTACAGTGCATAACTATAAATGTATCACTTATATTTTTACAGTAAAATTCTGGCATTTTTTTTACTGTAAAATTGACAGTTGTTACAGTGCATAACTATAAATGTATCCCTTATATTTTTACAGTAAAATTCTGGCTTTTTTTTTTACTGTAAAATCGACATTTGTTACGATGCGTTACTATAAGTGTAAAAAAAATGTATAACTTATTTTTACAGTAAAATTCTGGCACACTTTTTTACTGTAAAATCGACTTTTGTTACAATGCATTACTATAAATGTAAACAAATAAATGCATCACTTATATTTTTACAGTAAAATTCTGGCTTTTTTTTTTTTTTTTTACTGTAAAACCGACATTTGTTACAATGCATTAATTTAAAAATTTAAATTAAAAATCACTTATTTTTACAGTACAATTCTGGCATTGTTACTGTACAATTGACAGTTGTTACAGTGCATAACTATAAATATATCCCTTAAATTTTTTACAGTAAAATTCTGTCTATTTTTTTTTTTTACTGTAAAGTTGACAGTTGTTACAATGCATAACCATAAATATAAAAAACAATTACAGTAAAATTCTGGCTTTTATTTTTTTTACTGTAAAATCGACATTTGCTACACTGCATTACTATAAGTGTAAAATATAATGCATCACTTATTTTTACAGTAAAATTTTGGCTTTTTTTTTTTTTTTTTTTTACTGTAAAATTGACATTTGTTACAATGCATTACTATAAGTGTAAAAAAAATGTATAACTTATTTTTACAGTAAAATTCTGGCAAACTTTTTTACTGTAAAATCGACTTTTGTTACAATGCATTACTATAAATGTAAACAAATAAATGCATCACTTATATTTTTACAGTAAAATTCTGGCTTTTTTTTTTTTTTTACTGTAAAACCGACATTTGTTACAATGCATTAATTAAAAATTAAAATTAAAAATCACTTATTTTTACAGTACAATTCCGGCATTGTTACTGTACAATTGACAGTTGTTACAGTGCATAACTATAAATGTATCCCTTATATTTTTACAGTAAAATTCTGGCTATTTTTTTTTTACTGTAAAGTTGACAGTTGTTACAATGCATAACTATAAATGTAAAAAACAATTACAGTAAAATTCTGGCTTTTATTTTTTTTACTGTAAAATCGACATTTGCTACACTGCATTACTATAAGTGTAAAATATAATGCATCACTTATTTTTTTTACTGTAAAATCGACATTTGCTACACTGCATTACTATAAGTGTAAAATATAATGCATCACTTATTTTTACAGTAAAATTTTGGCTTTTTTTTTTTTACTGTAAAATCAACATTTGTTACAATGCATTACTATAAGTGTAAAAAAAATGTATAACTTATTTTTACAGTAAAATTCTGGCAAACTTTTTTACTGTAAAATCGACATTTGTTACAATGCATTACTATAAATGTAAACAAATAAATGCATCACTTATATTTTTACAGTACAATTCTGGCTTTTTTTTTTTTTTTTTTTACTGTAAAACCGACATTTGTTACAATGCATTACTATAAGTGTAAAAAACAAATGTTCACCTATTTTTACAGTAAAATTCTGGCAATTTATTTTACTGTAAAATCGCCATTTGTTACAATGCATTATTATAAGTGTAAAAAAAATGTCTCACTTATTTTTACAGTAAAATTATGGCATTTTTACTGTAGAATTGACAGTTGTTACAGTGTATTACTAAAAGTGTATCGCTCATATATCTGGCTTTTATTTTTTTTACTGTAAAATCGACATTTGCTACACTGCATTACTATAAGTGTAAAATATAATGCATCACTTATTTTTACAGTAAAATTTTGGCTTTTTTTTTTACTGTAAAATCAACATTTGTTACAATGCATTACTATAAGTGTAAAATATAATGCATCACTTATTTTTACAGTAAAATTCTGGCAAACTTTTTTACTGTAAAATCGACATTTGTTACAATGCATTACTATAAGTGTCAAAAAAAATGTATAACTTATTTTTGCAGTAAAATTCTGGCAAACTTTTTTACTGTAAAATCGACTTTTGTTACAATGCATTACTATAAATGTAAACAAATAAATGTATCACTTATATTTTTACAGTAAAATCCTGTTTTTTTTTTTTTTTTACTGTAAAACTGACATTTGTTACAATGCATTGTTATAAGTGTCAAAAAATAAAGTATCAATTATTTTTACAGTAAGATTCTGGCAAACTTTTTTACTGTAAAATCGACATTTGTTACAATGCATTTATATAAATGTAAACAAATAAATATAACTTATATTTTTACAGTAAAATTCTGGCTATTTTTTTTTACTGTAAAATCGCCATTTGTTACAATGCATTATTATAAGTGTAAGAAAAATGTTTCACTTATTTTTACGGTAAAATTATGGCATTTTTACTGTAGAATTGACAGTGGTTACAGTGTATTACTAAAAGTGTATCGCTCATATTTTTACAGTAAAATTCTGGCTATTTTTCTTACTGTAAAATCAACATTTGTTACAATGCATTACTATAAATGTAAAAAAACAAATGTTCACCTATTTTTACAGTAGAATTCTGGCAATTCATTTTACTGTAAAATCGACATTTGTTACAACGCATTACTATAAGTGTAAAATATAATGCATCACTTATTTTTACAATAAAATTTTGGCTTTTTTTTTTTTACTGTAAAATCGACATTTGTTACAATGCATTACTATAAGTGTCAAAAAAAATGTATAACTTATTTTTACATTAAAATTCTGGCAAACTTTTTTATTGTAAAATCGACATTTGTTACAATGCATTACTATAAATGTAAACAAATAAATGTATCACTTATATTTCTACAGTAAAATTCTGGTTATTTTTTTTTTTACTGTAAAACTGACATTTGTTACAATGCATTACTATAAGTGTAAAAAAAAATCACTTATTTTTACAGTAAAATTCTGGCATTTTTACTGTACAATTGACAGTTGTTACAGTGCATAACTATAAATGTATTACTTACATTTTTACAGTAAAATTCAGGCATTTTTTACTGTAAAATTGACAGTTGTTACAGTGCATAACTATAAATGTATCCCTTATATTTTTACAGTAAAATTCCGGCAATTTCTTTTTTTTACTGTAAAGTTGACAGTTGTTACAATGCATAACTATAAACGTATAAAACAATTACAGTAAAATTTTGGCTTTTTGTTTTTTTACTGTAAAATTGACATTTGTTACAATGCATTACTATAAGTGTAAAAAAAATGTATAACTTATTTTTACAGTAAAATTCTGCCAAACTTTTTTACTGTAAAATCGACTTTTGTTACAATGCATTACTATAAATGTAAACAAATAAATGCATCACCTATATTTTTACAGTAAAAATCTGGCTTTTTTTTTAATTGTAAAACCGACATTTGTTACAACGCATTACTATAAGTGTAAAAAACAAACAAACACTTTTTTACAGTAAAATTCTGGCATTTTTACAGTAAAATTCTGGCATTTTTACTGTACAATCGACACTTGTTACAGTGCATAACTATAAATGTATCACTTATATTTTTACAGTAAAATTCTGGCATTTTTTTTACTGTAAAATTGACAGTTGTTACAGTGCATAACTATAAATGTATCCCTTATATTTTTACAGTAAAATTCTGGCTTTTTTTTTTACTGTAAAGTTGACAGTTGTTACAATGCATAACTATAAATGTAAAAAACAATTACAGTAAAATTCTGGCTTTTATTTTTTTTTTTACTGTAAAATCAACATTTGTTACACTGCATTACTATAAGTGTAAAATATATTGTATCACTTATTTTTACAGTAAAATTTTGGCTTTTTTTGTTTTTTACTGTAAAATCGACATTTGTTACAATGCATTACTATAAGTGTAAAAAAAATGTATAACTTATTTTTACAGTAAAATTCTGGCAAACTTTTTCCTGTAAAATCGACATTTGTTACAATGCATTACTATAAATGTAAACAAGTAAATGCATCACTTATATTTTTACAGTAAAATTCTGGCTTTTTTTTTTTTATTGTAAAACCGACATTTGTTATAACGCATTACTATAAGTGTAAAAAAAAAAAAAATCACTTTTTTACAGTAAAATTCTGGTATTTTTACTGTACAATCGACACTTGTTACAGTGCAAAACTATAAATGTATCACTTATATTTTTACAGTAAAATTCTGGCATTTTTACTGTACAATCGACACTTGTTACAGTGCATAACTATAAATGTATCACTTATATTTTTACAGTAAAATTCTGGCATTTTTTACTGTAAAATTGACAGTTGTTATAGTGCATAACTATAAATCGATCCCTTATATTTTTACAGTAAAATTCTGGCTATTTTTTTTTTTACTGTAAAGTTGACAGTTGTTTCAATGCATAACTATAAATGTAAAAAACAATTACAGTAAAATTCTGGCTTTTATTTTTTTTACTGTAAAATCGACATGTGTTACACCGCATTACTATAAGTGTAAAATATATTGTATCACTTATTTTTACAGTAAAATGCTTGCTTTTTTTTTTTTACTGTAACGCCAACCGTTGTTACAATGCATTACTATAAACTTAAAAAACAAATGTTCACCTATTTTTACAGTAAAATTCTGGCTTTTTTTTTTTTTTACTGTAAAATCGACATTTGTTACACTGCACTACTAGAAGTGTAAAATATAATGCATCACTTATTTTTACAGTAAAATGCTGGCTTTTTTTTTTTTTACTGTAAAATCGAAAGTTATTGCAATGCTTTACTATAAATGCAAAAAGTATAAATGCATCACTTATATTTTTTACAGTATTATGACAATTTTTTTTGTGTAAAATCAAGTTATTACAAAGCATTACTACAAAAGTCTAAACAATAAATGTATCACTTATTTTTTTACAGTAAAATTCGGGTGACTCAACTACAACTTTTTTTTTTTTTTTCAATGAAATCTACAGTTGCTTTTTTTTTTTTTTTTTTTTTACAGTGCATTACTGTAAATCGAAAAAATCCACCATTGTTTTTTTTTAATTATTTATAACATTTTGGACGAGTGAGCTGCCATATTGGTTTTACTTTAAAATCTACGGCAGGCGTTTTTTTTTTTGTTTTTTTTTTGTTTTTTTACAGTGCATTACAGTACAAGAATAATGTTGTTTTTTTTACAGTGCATTACAGTACAAGAATAATGTTGTTTTTTTACAGTGCATTACAGTACAAGAATAATGTTTTTTTACAGTGCATTACAGTACAAGAATAATGTTTTTTACAGTGCATTACAGTACAAGAATAATGTTGTTGTTTTTTTACAGTGCATTACCGTACAACAATAATGTTGTTTTTTTACAGTGCATTACAGTACAAGAATAATGTTGTTGTTTTTTTTACAGTGCATTACAGTACAAGAATAATGTTGTTTTTTTTACAGTGCATTACAGTACAAGAATAATGTTGTTTTTTTTACAGTGCATTACAGTACAAGAATAATGTTGTTTTTTTTACAGTGCATTACAGTACAAGAATAATGTTGTTTTTTTACAGTGCATTACAGTACAAGAATAATGTTTTTTTTTACAGTGCATTACAGTACAAGAATAATGTTGTTGTTTTTTTTACAGTGCATTACAGTACAAGAATAATGTTGTTGTTTTTTTTACAGTGCATTACAGTACAAGAATAATGTTTTTTTTTTTTTTACAGTGCATTACAGTACAAGAATAATGTTGTTTTTTTTACAGTGCATTACAGTACAAGAATAATGTTGTTGTTTTTTACAGTGCATTACAGTACAAGAATAATGTTGTTTTACAGTGCATTACAGTACAAGAATAATGTTGTTGTTTTTTTTACAGTGCATTACAGTACAAGAATAATGTTGTTGTTTTTTTTACAGTGCATTACAGTACAAGAATAATGTTGTTGTTTTTTTACAGTGCATTACAGTACAAGAATAATGTTGTTGTTTTTTTTACAGTGCATTACAGTACAATAATAATGTTGTTGTTTTTTTACAGTGCATTACAGTACAAGAATAATGTTGTTGTTTTTTACAGTGCATTACAGTACAAGAATAATGTTGTTTTTTTTACAGTGCATTACAGTACAAGAATAATGGTTTTTTTTTTTACAGTGCATTACAGTACAAGAATAATGTTGTTGTTTTTTTTACAGTGCATTACAGTACAAGAATAATGTTGTTGTTTTTTTACAGTGCATTACAGTACAAGAATAATGTTGTTGTTTTTTTTACAGTGCATTACAGTACAAGAATAATGTTGTTGTTTTTTTTACAGTGCATTACAGTACAAGAATAATGTTGTTGTTTTTTTTACAGTGCATTACAGTACAAGAATAATGTTGTTTTTTTTACAGTGCATTACAGTACAAGAATAATGTTGTTGTTTTTTACAGTGCATTACAGTACAAGAATAATGTTGTTTTACAGTGCATTACAGTACAAGAATAATGTTGTTGTTTTTTTTACAGTGCATTACAGTACAAGAATAATGTTGTTGTTTTTTTTACAGTGCATTACAGTACAAGAATAATGTTGTTGTTTTTTTACAGTGCATTACAGTACAAGAATAATGTTGTTGTTTTTTTTACAGTGCATTACAGTACAATAATAATGTTGTTGTTTTTTTACAGTGCATTACAGTACAAGAATAATGTTGTTTTTTACAGTGCATTACAGTACAAGAATAATGTTGTTGTTTTTTTACAGTGCATTACAGTACAAGAATAATGGTTTTTTTTTTACAGTGCATTACAGTACAAGAATAATGTTGTTGTTTTTTTTACAGTGCATTACAGTACAAGAATAATGTTGTTGTTTTTTTACAGTGCATTACAGTACAAGAATAATGTTGTTGTTTTTTTTACAGTGCATTACAGTACAAGAATAATGTTGTTTTTTTACAGTGCATTACAGTACAAGAATAATGTTGTTGTTTTTTTTACAGTGCATTACAGTACAAGAATAATGTTGTTTTTTTACAGTGCATTACAGTACAAGAATAATGTTGTTGTTTTTTACAGTGCATTACAGTACAAGAATAATGTTGTTTTTTTTACAGTGCATTACAGTACAAGAATAATGGTTTTTTTTTTACAGTGCATTACAGTACAAGAATAATGTTTTTTTTTACAGTGCATTACAGTACAAGAATAATGTTGTTGTTTTTTTTACAGTGCATTACAGTACAAGAATAATGTTGTTGTTTTTTTTACAGTGCATTACAGTACAAGAATAATGTTGTTGTTTTTTTACAGTGCATTACAGTACAAGAATAATGTTGTTGTTTTTTACAGTGCATTACAGTACAAGAATAATGTGTTTTTTTTACAGTGCATTACAGTACAAGAATAATGTTGTTGTTTTTTTTACAGTGCATTACAGTACAAGAATAATGTTGTTGTTTTTTTACAGTGCATTACAGTACAATAATAATGTTGTTTTTTTACAGTGCATTACAGTACAAGAATAATGTTGTTTTTTTACAGTGCATTACAGTACAAGAATAATGTTTTTTTTTACAGTGCATTACAGTACAAGAATAATGTTGGTTTTTTTACAGTGCATTACAGTACAAGAATAATGTTTTTTTTACAGTGCATTACAGTACAAGAATAATGTTGTTTTTTTTTACAGTGCATTACAGTACAAGAATAATGTTGTTGTTTTTACAGTGCATTACAGTACAAGAATAATGTTTTTTTTTACAGTGCATTACAGTACAAGAATAATGTTTTTTTTACAGTGCATTACAGTACAAGAATAATGTTGTTTTTTTTTACAGTGCATTACAGTACAAGAATAATGTTGTTGTTTTTACAGTGCATTACAGTACAAGAATAATGTTGGTTTTTTTACAGTGCATTACAGTACAAGAATAATGTTTTTTTTACAGTGCATTACAGTACAAGAATAATGTTGTTTTTTTTTACAGTGCATTACAGTACAAGAATAATGTTGTTGTTTTTACAGTGCATTACAGTACAAGAATAATGTTTTTTTTACAGTGCATTACAGTACAAGAATAATGTTTTTTTTACAGTGCATTACAGTACAAGAATAATGTTGTTTTTTTTTACAGTGCATTACAGTACAAGAATAATGTTGTTGTTTTTACAGTGCATTACAGTACAAGAATAATGTTTTTTTTACAGTGCATTACAGTACAAGAATAATGTTTTTTTTACAGTGCATTACAGTACAAGAATAATGTTGTTTTTTACAGTGCATTACAGTACAAGAATAATGTTGTTTTTTTTACAGTGCATTACAGTACAAGAATAATGTTTTTTTTACAGTAAAATGTTGTCAACTTGTAGTGTAAAATGTTCCTAGTTAAGAGGAAGCACCTGTGCTTCCGGCGCATGCCAACTGCGTACTCATCTGCGTTTATTCATCCGCTTATTGTTGCTGATAACTTCACATGCATGATTTCTAATCACATATAAATGATATTTTTGATGATTATGAAGTGATTTAGAGTGAATATTTGAACATTGAGAGGATTGTAATTAGTGTCCATTGTCGTCCTCATCAACATGCAGCCTACTATCATCTTCTACGCCGCTGGAAGTCCTTGATTACGCGTGCGGCCTTTTGGGGGGGGGGTTCCTGTCATGGCGGCACCACTTAGATCACGGCGAGCGCAGGAAATGGCGACGGACACGAGGCTAAATACTGTATGTCATTCCAGGTAATCACCACGGCGCTCGGACTGAGGACGCCTTTGTTCGCCGTCGCTGCGGAAAAGCCTGCGTGCTGCTTGGAGGTAAATGTTTAAGTGTGTGTGTGTGTGTGTGTGTGTGTGTGTGTGTGTGTGTGTGTGTGTGAGTGACGTGGCGAGTGCGGCGGAAGGAAACACTCTTGCCGCCCGCGATTAGTTTACCCGATTATTAGGGATATCCAGCTTCCTATTTCCCTGTTAGCCTCTGGAAGTGTCCACCTGTAGCAAAGGGGGGGGGCTCCCCTCCCCTCCCCTCCCCTCCCCCGCAGCTCCATCCTCCTCCTATAAATATTAATAGGCTCATCTTTTTAAGCGCAGCGCTGAAAAAGGTCAAAGATGCTCTCCTAAACATCAGATCCTTTCCTCATTTGCGTAAGCAGCGTTTATCCACACGCCATTTCCTATTCACGCGCTGATTACCCGTCTTCTTCACGCACTCCAAAGGTGACGTGTGTGTGTGTGTGTGTGTGTGTGTGTGTGTGTGTGTGTGTGTGTGTGTGTGTGTGTGTGTGTGCGTGTGTGTGTGTGTGTGTGTGTGGCATTAACAACACAACAATCAGCTGCAAAGAAGAGGAGGACGACAGAAGCTGAGTGCAAGTTGCCCTTCAGCATAAAATATAACCATTAACAACATTCATTACCACAATTTGCAATTCCAATAGTGGTAAATGTCCTAGTGGTAAATGTCCTAGTGGTGAATGTCCTAGTGGTGAATGTCCTACAGTTTGTGCGCCCAAGCGCCGATACGTGTTGAGAGCAAGTGAAATGCTTGAATGTTTGGGGTGATTGGATTGTTTGGACGTTGGAACGTTTCCAATCAGATGAGAAATGTGGAACATGCAGTCGATTGTATATTCCACATTCATTGTCAATGGGGAGAAAATTCCAGGAAAACCAGGAATTTGGGGAAAGAGACAACATGTTTTGCGTTGGATATATGTGGAGAGTCGTGTGTGGATGGTTGAAAGGTCGGAATCGGGCTGAAAAATGGCCCACAATGTAGAAAATGTTGTGCATTGTAGAACTAAGAGTACATCCATTTATATGAATAGGAATTTCCTGGAAAGTTGGGAATTAATGGAAAATTGTGAATTTTTAAAAATATTGACACTAGCACAATTGTCCTGGATGATATGAATGGGTTGGTGTTGGAATCTTTGGAATTGGTTAAAAAATGTTGATGTAGTAACAGTTTGAATTGAGATTGGGTATTTTGGAATTTCAGGAAAACTGGGAATTTGTAAAAAAAAAAAAAAAAAATTGTTCCAACTAGGAGAAATATTTTGAAGGTAAAATGATTCAAACGGTTGAAAAATGCGGACTGTGAAAAGTTTCCAAGAAGAGGTGAAAATAGGGTTTCGGAAAACCGGGAATTCTGGGAATACCTGGAATTTTTTTTTTTACTTGGGAAATGGTAGTTTGCTTGTCCAAGGTGAGTGGAGTGTGTGGATGGTGGAACGCTTCCAATCAGAGAGGTTTGTATATTCCCTATTCACTGTCAATGGGGGAAATTCCTGGTAATTCCGGGTAATCGGGGAATTTTCAGAAAGGGGAAACATGCTGGCTTGAATGTGAGTGGAGTGTCTGGATGTTGGAACGCAGTCCATTGTATATTTCTCATTCATTGTCAATGGGGAGAAAATTCAAAGAAATTCCAGGAAAATTAGGAATTTGGGGAAAGGGACAACATGTTTTGTGTTGGATATATGTGAAGAGTCGTGTGTGGATGGTTGAAAGGTTGGAATCAGCTTTAAAAATGGCGCAAAATGTAGAAAATTTAGGGTATAGCAGAACTAAAAATACATCCATTTATTTGAATGGGAATTTCTTGGAAATTTGGGTATTTCGGGAAAACGGTGAATTTAAAAAAATATTGATACTAGCACAATTGTCCTGGATGATATCAATGGGTTGGTGTTGGAATCTTTGGAATCGGTTAAAAAATGTTGACCTGAGATCAATCAATCAATCAATCAATGTTTATTTATATAGCCCTAAATCACAAAAGTCGGGTATTTTGGAATTTCGGGAAAATCGGGAATTTGTCAAAAAATAAATGTTGTCATCCCAACTAGGAGAAATGTTTTGAAGGTAAAATGATTCAAATGGTTGAAAAATGCGGACTGTGAAAAGTTTCCAGGAAGAGGTGAAAATAGGGTTTCGGAAAACCGGGAATTCTGGGAATACCTGGAATTTTTTTTTTTACTTGGGAAATGGTAGTTTGCTTGTCCAAGGTGAGTGGAGTGTGTGGATGGTGGAACGCTTCCAATCAGAGAGGTTTGTATATTTCCTATTCACTGTCAATGGGGGAAATTCCTGGTAATTCCGGGTAATCAGGGAATTTTTGGAAAGGGGAAACATGCTGGCTTGAATGTTAGTGGAGTGTTTGGATGTTGGAACGCAGTCCATTGTATATTTCTCATTCATTGTCAATGGGGAGAAAATTCAGAGAAATTCCAGGAAAACCAGGAATTTTGTGTTGGATATATGTGAAGAGTCATGTGTGGATGATTGAAAGGTCGGAATCAGCTTTAAAAATGGCGCAAAATGTAGAAAATTTAGGGTATAGCAGAACTAAGAATACATCCATTTATTTGAATGGGAATTTCCTGGAAAGTTGGGAATTTGGGGAAAACGGTGAATTTAAAAAAATATTGATACTAGCACAATTGTCCTGGATGATATCAATGGGTTGGTGTTGGAATCTTTGGAATCAGTTAAAAAATGTTGACCTGAGATCAATCAATCAATCAATCAATGTTTATTTATATAGCCCTAAATCACAAAAGTCGGGTATTTTGGAATTTTGGGAAAACCGGGTATTTGTAAAAAAAATTAATGTTGTCGTCCCAACTAGGAGAAATGTTTTGAAGGTAAAATGATTCAAATGGTTGAAAAATGCAGACTGTGAAAAGTTTCCAGGAAGAGGGGAAAATAGGGTTTAGGAAAACTGGGAATTCTGGGAATACCTGGAATTTTATTTTTTTACTTGGGAAATGGTAGTTTGATTGTCCAAGGTGAGTGGAGTGTGTGGATGGTGGAACGCTTCCAATCGGAGAGGTTTGTATATTTCCTATTCACTGTCAATGGGGGAAATTCCTGGTAATTCCGGGTAATCAGGGAATTTTGGGAAAGGGGAAACATGCTGGCTTGAATGTTAGTGGAGTGTCTGGATGTTGGAACGCAGTCCATTGTATATTTCACACTCATTGTCAATGGGGAGAAAATTCAGAGAAATTCCAGGAAAACCAGGAATTTTGTGTTGGATATATGTGAAGAGTCGTGTGTGGATGGTTGAAAGGTCGGAATCAGCTTTAAAAATGGCGCAAAATGTAGAAAATTTAGGGTATAGCAGAACTAAAAATACATCCATTTATTTGAATGGGAATTTCCTGGAAAGTTGGGAATTTGGGGAAAACGGTGAATTTTTAAAAATATTGATACTAGCACAATTGTCCTGGATGATATCAATGGGTTGGTGTTGGAATCAGTTTCAACATGTTGACATAGTGACAGTTTGAATTGAGATTCGATATTTTGGAATTCCTGGAATTTTGGGAAAACCGGCAATTTGTTTGAAAAAAAAAGGAAAAAAAGATAACATTTCTATTTTAGCTTGTTTTGTAAAAATAGACCTTTTTAGTTTACTTTCCATCGGGAAAAACCCCAAACCTGAAAGTCAAATTGCAGGGAAAAATGTACTGGTTTTGGAAAAGAATAGCTGAAAATTATGTAAAATTATCATTTGTTTTCTAATTGGGGGAAATTGCAAAGAAAAATCTGAAAAAAATAAAAGAAAGACTCAAATAATTTGATAAATAAAAACATTCAGCTGTTCAACAAAACTACACATTTATTTTCTAGTCAGATGAGAAAACTAATTCAATCTTCTCATTAAGAGGAAAAATCTGCCCTTAAAGTTAGCACTTCTCAATTACTGTCTGTCACGCCCCCCCTCATGGACACTATTTTCTGTCATGCCCCCCCCTCAAGGAACAGAATTTTTTTCAGGCCCCCACTAAAGTTAGTTTATTTTTTCATCCGTACAAGTCAAAATAGTTCTTTGCTAACACTAAAGATGCTATTACGCCACTGCCTCTCACGCCCCCCCTTATCCCGACACCTCACGGCGAGCCTCCAGGGGGGGGGGGGTCGGGGGTTGGGGGCACTCCACTATTTACAAAGTCTTACATTAAAGGGGCTGTTTGGAACTTGCTCACAGTTACATTCATTTAAGAGACAACATTTTTCACGCCCCCCCTTGAAGTTAATATTTACCTATCTGTATGTGTGAAGATATTTGCTATTACACTATTTTCTGTCACGCCCCCCTTGAAGTTAATATTTACCTATCTGTATGTGTGAAGATGTATGCTATTACACTATTTTCTGTCATGCCCCCCCCTAAGGAACATCATTTTTTTCAGGCCCCCACTGAAGTTAGTTTATTTTTTCATCCGTACAAGTCAAAATAGTTCTTTGCTAACACTAAAGATGCTATTACGCCACTGCCTCTCACGCCCCCCCTTTATCCCGACACCTCACGGCGAGCCTCCAGGGGGGTGGGGGGGGGGGGGGGGGGGGCACTCCACTATTTACAAAGTCTTACATTAAAGGGGCTGTTTGGAACTTGCTCACAGTTACATTCATTTAAGAGACAACATTTTTCACGCCCCCCCCTTGAAGTTAATATTTACCTATCTGTATGTGTGAAGATATTTGCTATTACACTATTTTCTGTCACGCCCCCCTTGAAGTTAATATTTACCTATCTGTATGTGTGAAGATGTATGCTATTACACTATTTTCTGTCATGCCCCCCCTCATGGACACTATTTTCTGTCATGCCCCCCCCTAAGGAACATCATTTTTTTCAGGCCCCCACTGAAGTTAGTTTATTTTTTCATCCGTACAAGTCAAAATAGTTCTTTGCTAACACTAAAGATGCTATTACGCCACTGCCTCTCACGCCCCCCCTTATCCCGACACCTCACGGCGAGCCTCCAGGGGGGGGGGCCCCACTCCACTATTTACAAAGTCTTACATTAAAGGGGCTGTTTGGAACTTGCTCACAGTTACATTCATTTATGAGACAACATTTTTCACGCCCCCCCCCTTGAAGTTAATATTTACCTATCTGTATGTGTGAAGATGTATGCTATTACACTATTTTCTGTCACGCCCCCCCTAAGGAACATCATTGTTTTCAGGCCCCCACTGCAGTTAATGTTTATGTTTGTGGAGGGAGAGACTAAAGATGCTCTCACGCCCCCCCTCCTCGTGCACAGGTGTGATGTGTCTGGTGGTGGCAGATGAAAGTGGTCTGAGTGGTTCCAAAAGAAGTCTCCTTCCACTTGATAAATGTCAAGCAAATGAAGACCTGGGCTGAAAGCAATTTCCTCGCCGTGCGCCAGAGACTCGGGGAGGTTTTCCTGGGCCCGCCATCGATCATGAAGCCTCTGTTGTAGGCCAAGGTACACAATGCCCCCCCCCCGCCCCCCACTAAAATTGCTGACATCTGGACACATGCAGAGAGAGCTGCTTGTTTATCCAGGCTGCTAACGCTGAACTCCTTTGTAGCAAACAGCGCTCGCTGAAAAATGTTTGTGCGCTCATCACCGCCATTTTGCTCCTTTCACACAGATGGATCGACTCTTTTCAACGACTCTTTTAGGTCAACCACCAGAATTGACTCGCAGTTGTAAGTCGCTTTTTTAACACACATTTACAGCATTTTTATGTCGACGCAGCACTATCTGCCCAGTATATATATATATATATATATATATATATATTACATACATATATATATATTACATACATACATATATATATATATATATATATATATATATATATATATATATATATATATATATATATATATATATATATATATATATATATATATATATATATATATATATATATATATATATATATATATATACACACATGCATGTATCTGCCCAGTCTGTACGTGCAGGAGGGCTGCACACACACACACACACACACACACATATATACATATATATATATATATATATATATATATGTATAGATTTATATATTCAAACACACACACACACACATATATATATAAAAACACACACACACACATATAAAAACATATACACACACACACACACGTATGTATCTGCCCTGTCTGTATGTGCATGAGGGCTACACAAAAAAATCACACCGGAATCGCAAATTCTTATTCATCCCAATTCAAAATGTTTTAGTTTTAAAAATGTATGAAAAAAAAAAAAATTACTAAAAAATTACAAAAAAATATATATACAGGTAAAAGCCAGTAAATTAGAATATTTTGAAAAACTTGATTTATTTCAGTAATTGCATTCAAAAGGTGTAACTTGTACATTATATTTATTCATTGCACACAGACTGATGCATTCAAATGTTTATTTCATTTAATTTTGATGATTTGAAGTGGCAACAAATGAAAATGCAAAATTCCGTGTGTCACAAAATTAGAATATTACTTAAGGCTAATACAAAAAAGGGATTTTTAGAAATGTTGGCCAACTGAAAAGTATGAAAATGAAAAATATGAGCATGTACAATACTCAATACTTGGTTGGAGCTCCTTTTGCCTCAATTACTGCGTTAATGCGGCGTGGCATGGAGTCGATGAGTTTCTGGCACTGCTCAGGTGTTATGAGAGCCCAGGTTGCTCTGATAGTGGCCTTCAACTCTTCTGCGTTTTTGGGTCTGGCATTCTGCATCTTCCTTTTCACAATACCCCACAGATTTTCTATGGGGCTAAGGTCAGGGGAGTTGGCGGGCCAATTTAGAACAGAAATACCATGGTCCGTAAACCAGGCACGGGTAGATTTTGCGCTGTGTGCAGGCGCCAAGTCCTGTTGGAACTTGAAATCTCCATCTCCATAGAGCAGGTCAGCAGCAGGAAGCATGAAGTGCTCTAAAACTTGCTGGTAGACGGCTGCGTTGACCCTGGATCTCAGGAAACAGAGTGGACCGACACCAGCTGGACTGCTGCTGAGTGGTCCAAAGTCATGTTTTCTGACGAAAGCAAATTTTGCATTTCCTTTGGAAATCGAGGTCCCAGAGTCTGGAGGAAGACAGGAGAGGCACAGGATCCACGTTGCCTGAAGTCTAGTGTAAAGTTTCCACCATCAGTGATGGTTTGGGGTGCCATGTCATCTGCTGGTGTCGGTCCACTCTGTTTCCTGAGATCCAGGGTCAACGCAGCCGTCTACCAGCAAGTTTTATATATATATATATATATATATATATATATATATATATATATATATATATGTATATATACATATATGTATATACATATGTACATATGGTTACTTTACAATTTTTTAGCCCAATGTGGCCCCAAAGTCAAATATTTTGTACACCCCTGCTATGAGCTAATGCTAACGACTGAGACCAAATGATCTTACGGGGTTGACTGTGACATTCACTACACCAACTAGCGGTGTGGAACCAGCGGTGTGGAACTAGCGGTGCAGAACTAGCGGTGTTAGCGGTGTGGAACTAGCGGTGTGGAACCAGCGGTGTGGAACCAGCGGTGCGGAACTAGTGGTGCGGAACTAGCGGTGCGGAACCAGCGGTGCGGAACCAGCGGTGCGGAACCAGCGGTGTGGAACCAGCGGTGTGGAACTAGCGGTGTGGAACTAGCGGTGTTAGCGGTGTGGAACTAGCGGTGCGGAACTAGCAGTGTGGAACCAGCGGTGTGGAACCAGCGGTGTGGAACTAGCGGTGTGGAACTAGCGGTGTTAGCGGTGTGGAACTAGCGGTGCGGAACTAGCGGTGCGGAACCAGCGGTGTGGAACCAGCGGTGTGACGTCTGGCAACATGGAGCACCTGAAAAGCTTCTAAGATGAGACTTCTGGCAGAACTTCAAAGTCTTTCCATGTTCCTCAGAGGGGAAACGGGACATCAAATACAACTCTTTATCCGTGAAAAGACTGAAAGCAGAAGTAGTTTGTAAAAATGTCCCCCAGAGCTATTTCAAACTAAGTTCTTTTTGTGTCCTCCTCTAATGTGGTGGCGCACACAGGAAAAGTCTATTATCACTCACACTAATGGTGTGTGGGGGGGGGCACCACACACACACACACACACACACACACACACACACACACACACACACACACACACACACACACACACACACACACACAATGGAGAGAAGCCATGTTTGTGCAGGCAGGATATTGGCAGCACCACAGCAGTCGGGTGCTTGTTTTATACAAACATATGTTTGATGACCACCAAGCCCATTAAAGATCATTTGACGACAGGACGGATGTTTCCTTCAAAGGAACATTCATGCACATTGAGCCCAGTGTAGCGTGCATGCCCGCCAGTAGGTGGCGCTGGTGAAGAAACACACCTGCTACCAACTCACGTCCCTTTTTCTTCTTCATGGATGTGATGGTCAAGCAGCTAGAGAATGACATCTACAGCTAAATGATGACATCTACAGCTAAATGATGACATCTACAGCTAAATGATGACATTTACAGCTAAATGATGACATCTACAGCTAAATGATGACATCTACAGCTAAATGATGACATCTACAGCTAAATGATGACATCTACAGCTAAATGATGACATCTACAGCTAAAGCAGCGTTTCTCAAAGTGTACTGGTGGGGAATAGAGACATGACAGGTGGGGCGCGAGGAACGGGAGGAAATTTCACTTTAAAATTTATTTTTTAATTATTATATTCTTAGATTATTTTTTTTACTATGCTTTCATTTTCTATACACACTGTAAATCACTTTGTGATTCTGTCTGTGAAATCCGCTATATAAATAAATGGAAATTACCGGTACTTATTTTTACTTTGGCTTTATATTTCTCGGTACGAGCGAAAGTTTGACAGACATAGCAACAGTAACAAATGGGGGCGGGGCTAAGCGGAACAAACTTTCGCGCGGATTGGTAGCAGGCTAATGTGTGGACCACGATTACACAAATATATACATTTGTGACTCGCACCTCAAAGGTCGTCGAGCCAGAGCCAGCGCCTGCAGAGAAACAAAAATGTGACGGGCACACACTGTGTCATTCACCGGGAAGCACTCGCGTCAAGGCAGCTCAGCCCCCAACTCAATGAGGTTTTAACAGATGTTGTGAGCGCGGTAAATTTGATCAAAACACGACCACTGAAAGTGCGACTGTTCTCTGCACTGTGTGAGGAAATGGGAGCTGAAGTTATTTGATTTATTATTGAACTTGATGCAAGTTATAACACTTTTTTTGATTTATTATTGAACTTGATGCAAGTTATAACACTTTTGTTTTATTTATTATTGAACTTGATGCAAGTTATAACACTTTTTTTGATTTATTATTGAACTTGATGCAAGTTATTTGATTTATTATTGAACTTGATGCAAGTTATAACACTTTTATTTGATTTATTATTGAACTTGATGCAAGTTATAACACTTTTTTTTTTATTTATTATTGAACTTGATGCAAGTTATTTGATTTATTATTGAACTTGATGCAAGTTATAACACTTTTATTTGATTTATTATTGAACTTGATGCAAGTTATAACACTTTTTTTGATTTATTATTGAACGTGATGCAAGTTATAACACTTTTTTTGATTTATTATTGAACTTGATGCAAGTTATAACACTTTTTTTGATTTATTATTGAACTTGATGCAAGTTATAACACTTATTTGATTTATTATTGAACTTGATTCAAGTTATAACACTTTTTTTGATTTATTATTGAACGTGATGCAAGTTATAACACTTTTTTTGATTTATTATTGAACTTGATTCAAGTTATAACACTTTTGTTTTATTTATTATTGAACTTGATGGAAGTTATTTTATTTATTATTGAACTTGATGCAAGTTGTACCACAGCTGCACAGTTATTTGATTTATCATTGAACTTGATGTTATTGAGTTTGAATGTATACAACTTGATGTTCAATAAATTTGAAAATGTTAAAGCTTGGCATTAGCGCTCTGTTGGGGCGATGGGGGCAGGTGGGGCTTGAAAACTCCCCCTTGTCCAAAGTGGGGGATGACAAAAAAAGTTTGAGAACCACTGAGCTAAACAATGACATCTACAGCTAAATAATGAGACATAATCTCAACTTCACACATAAAAACAACTGAATTGTAGATGAGACTCATATTCGTAGCAGGAAATCAACTGCAAACCAACCTTTTCTCATTAGCCTGACGACCACAGCAGCAGTCTTTATGTCAATCAAATGTCCAACTTTATTTTTCAGCCATTTCTCTCTCACATGTTTTCTTCTCTACATCCTTGTGAGGTCTTGCTGATGATAAATGCTTTGTAGCTTTAAAAGTATATATTTTTGTCTTAAGAGTGTAAGAATCCACTCCGGCCCATTTGAAATGTTTTTTTTCATGATATTTGACTCTAAACCTTTCAAAATACGCCCAAATCTGCACTGATTGAGGCAAATAAACAGTGGCCTAATGGGGCTTGGGCCGGGAAGTGGCCCCAGGTCATGTGACTGCAAGCCAGCTGTTGCGTAAGAGTTGTCCATTGTTGCGTCACACGTGTGTAAGATCCACCGATATCCTTTTATCAGTATTGATAGTCAAGGAGGATATTATTTTCTTCTAAACATGAAGGGACAAGCGGTAGAAAATGAATGGATTATATGTCACTAAACATCTGAACAAGACTTAAGTTGTTTTAAGATGATATTTTTAGGAAAGGTGTGATCATTAGTGACATCATGTTTGATGTTGTGTTTCATTTAGCAGCAAAAACCATCAAACGACTTCATTACCTGTCAACTTTTGTATTTCTAAATATAGAAAATGAGTAAATTTATAACTCTCCATTTAAATAAATACATTTAAATAATACAAATAATACTTTTGTATTTCTAAATATAGAAAACTGGTCAATTTATGGCATTTATAACCCTCCATTTAAATAAATACATTTAAATAATACATTTGTATTTCTAAATATAGAAAATGAGTAAATTTATGGAATTTATAACGCTCCATTTAAATAAATACATTTAAATAATACATTTGTATTTCTAAATATAGAAAATGAGTAAATTTATGGAATTTATAACTCTCCATTCAAATAAATACATTTAAATAATACAAATAATACTTTTGTATTTCTAAATATAGAAAATGAGTAAATTTATGGCATTTATAACTCTCCATTTAAATAAATACATTTAAATAATACAAATAATACTTTTGTATTTCTAAATATAGAAAATGAGTAAATTTATGGAATTTATAACTCTCCATTTAAATAATACAAATAATACTTTTGTATTTCTAAATATAGAAAATGAGTAAATTTATGGCATTTATAACTCTCCATTTAAATAAATACATTTAAATAATATATTTAAATAATACATTTGTATTTCTAAATATAGAAAATGAGTAAATTTATGGAATTTATAACTCTCCATTTAAATAAATACATTTAAATAATACAAATAATACTTTTGTATTTCTAAATATAGATAACTGGTCAATTTATGGCATTTATAACTTCCATTTAAATAAATGCATTTAAATAATACATTCATATTTTAAATATAGAAAATGAGTAAATTTATGGCATTTATAACTCTCCATTTAAATAAATACATTTAAATAATACAAATAATACTTTTGTATTTCTAAATATAGAAAATGAGTAAATTTATGGCATTTATAACTCTCCATTTAAATAAATACATTTAAATAATACAAATAATACTTTTGTATTTCTAAATATAGAAAATGAGTAAATTTATGGCATTTATAACTCTCCATTTAAATAAATACATTTAAATAATACAAATAATACTTTTGTATTTCTAAATATAGATAACTGGTCAATTTATGGCATTTATAACTTCCATTTAAATAAATGCATTTAAATAATACATTCATATTTTAAATATAGAAAATGAGTAAATTTATGGAATTTATAACTCTCCATTTAAATAAATACATTTAAATAATACAAATAATACTTTTGTATTTCTATATATAGAAAATGAGTAAATTTATGGCATTTATAACTGTCCATTTAAATAAATACATTTAAATAATATATTTAAATAATACATTTGTATTTCTAAATATAGAAAATGAGTAAATTTATGGCATTTATAACTCCATTTAAATAAATACATTTAAATAATACAAATAATACTTTTGTATTTCTAAATATAGAAAACTGGCATTTATAACTTCCATTTAAATAAAGGCATTTAAATAATACATTTGTATTTTAAATATAGAAAATGAGTAAATTCATGGAATTTATAACTCTCCATTTAAATAAATACATTTAAATAATACAAATAATACTTTTGTATTTCTAAATATAGAAAATTAGTAAATTTATGGAATTTATAACTCTCCATTTAAATAAATACATTTAAATAATACAAATAATACGTTTGTATTTCTAAATATAGAAAATTTGTAAATTTATGGCATTTATAACTCTCCATTTAAATAAATACATTTAAATAATATATTTAAATAATACATTTGTATTTCTAAATATAGAAAATGAGTAAATGTATGGCATTTATAACTCTCCATTTAAATAAATACATTTAAATAATACAAATAATACTTTTGTATTTCTAAATATAGAAAATGAGTAAATTTATGGCATTTATAACTCTCCATTTAAATAAATACATTTAAATAATATATTTAAATAATACATTTGTATTTCTAAATATAGAAAATGAGTAAATTTATGGCATTTATAACTCTACATTTAAATAAATACATTTGAATAATACAAATAATACTTTTGTATTTCTAAATATAGAAAATGAGTAAATTTATGGCATTTATAACTGTCCATTTAAATAAATACATTTAAATAATATATTTAAATAATACATTTGTATTTCTAAATATAGAAAATGAGTAAATATATGGCATTTATAACTCTACATTTAAATAAATACATTTAAATAATATATTTAAATAATACTTTTGTATTTCTAAATATATAAAATGAGTAAATGTATGGCATTTATAACTCTCCATTTAAATAAATACATTTAAATAATAAATTTAAATAATACATTTGTATTTCTCAATATAGAAAATGAGTACATTTATGGCATTTATAACTCTCCATTTAAATAAATACATTTAAATAATACAAATAATACTTTTGTATTTCTAAATATAAAAATGAGTAAATTTATGGCATTTATAACTCTCCATTAAAATAAATACATTTAAATAATACAAATAATACTTTTGTATTTCTAAATATAGAAAACTGTCATTTATAACTTCCATTTAAATAAATGCATTTAAATAATACATTCGTATTTTAAATATAGAAAATGAGTAAATTTATGGAATTTATAACTCTCCATTTAAATAAATACATTTAAATAATACAAATAATACTTTTGTATTTCTAAATATAGAAAATGAGTAAATTTATGGAATTTATAACTCTCCATTTAAATAAATACATTTAAATAATATATTTAAATAATACATTTGTATTTCTAAATATAGAAAATTAGTAAATTTATGGCATTTATAACTCTCCATTTAAATAAATACATTTAAATAATACAAATAATACTTTTGTATTTCTAAATATAGAAAATTAGTAAATATATGGCATTTATAACTCTCCATTTGATATAACTTGATGGATTTAATACATTGTAAGGTTTGTAAAAATATTGTCAACATTGAAATAAAAACAATTGAGATTATAGTTGAGACATTTCCTCCTGGATGTGACATAAAGTATGAGAATGTGTGAGCTGCTGCCTCGCCTTCCTTACTTATAGAATCATCTCATATTTGTCAACATGTTTTCTCATATTTTTGCCAGCGATATCTTTTTGTATCATCCTTCTCTCGTCCATCCATCCATTTTCTACTGCTTGTCCCTTTCGGAGTTGCTGCAGCCTATCTCAGCTGTATTCGGGCGGAAGGCGGTGTACACCCTGGACAAGTCGCCACCTCATCGCAGGTGATATTAAGATAATATTACGATAATATAAGATAATAATTAGGTGATATAAGATAATAAAAATAAGATGATAATAAGATAATAATAGGACAATATTAAGATAATATAAGATAACAATTAGTTGATATAAGATCATAATATAAGATAATAGTCGAATGATTATTTTGATGAATAAATAAATGGAAAAAAACCCCATGTTCTTATTATTTATTGTGTGAATACTAAGTACTGCTGTCATGTGTACTTATTGTATCTGCTCATGTCCTTCTGTTGCTGTTGGAAAAGAAAAAAGCCGATAGCGACTAGAAAAAGGCCGATGGCGATACAGGTGAAAATGTGAAATATTGTCCCGGTGTTAGTTCAGCCGAGCAGCTCCTTGGTCTTCACTGCCAGGTGGTTGTCCACGTCTGCCGAGAAGGAGTCGGCCATTTGCTGAATCTGCCCAGACAGAGACAAACTAGAGGACGCGCTCGAGCAGCAGCAGAAACAACTCTTGCTCCCCACGTGCGATACGGACCTGTTTCTCCACCAGCCTCAAAACGTCCTCCGAGTGGCCCTCCTTGGACTTTTTCACCTGCGCCACCGTGCTGGAGCGAACCCTCCTCAGCGAGTCTTTGGCCTTGTTGCTCAACTGTTTGGCCGTCTTGACCAAGTTCTCTCTGTGCTCACGCGTCACTCTGCCAAGAAGGAAGAGACCTTGTTCACCACACACATGTCACCTCTATCACACTTCATCATGTCAGTGTAAACACTACAATTCTAATTACTCACATGTCACCTGTATCAGACTTGATCATGTCAGTGTAAACACTACAATTCTATTCTATTCACACACATGTTTCCTGTATCAGACTTGATCATGTCAGTGTAAACACTACAATTCTATTCTATTCACACACATGTCACCTCTATCAGACTTGATCATGTCAGTGTAAACACTACAATTCTAATTACTCACATGTCACCTGTATCACACTTGATCATGTCAGTGTAAACACTACAATTCTATTCTATTCACACACATGTCACCTGTATCAGACTTGATCATGTCAGTGTAAACACTACAATTCTAATTACTCACATGTCACCTGTATCAGACTTGATCATGTCAGTGTAAACACTACAATTCTATTCTATTCACACACCTCACCTGTATCAGACTTGATCATGTCAGTGTAAACACTACAATTCTATTTACTCACATGTCACCTGTATCGGACTTGATCATGTCAGTGTAAACACTACAATTCTATTCTATTCACCCACATGTTTCCTGTATCAGACTTGATCATGTCAGTGTAAACACTACAATTCTAATTACTCACATGTCACCTGTATCGGACTTGATCATGTCAGTGTAAACACTACAATTCTATTCTACTCACATGTCACCTGTATCAGACTTGATCATGTCAGTGTAAACACTACAATTCTATTTACTCACATGTCACCTGTATCAGACTTGATCATGTCAATGTAAACACTACAATTCTATTCTATTCACACACGTCACCTGTATCAGACTTGATCATGTCAGTGTAAACACTACAATTCTATTTACTCACATGTCACCTGTATCGGACTTGATCATGTCAGTGTAAACACTACAATTCTAATTACTCACATGTCACCTGTATCGGACTTGATCATGTCAGTGTAAACACTACAATTCTATTCTACTCACCCACATGTCACCTGTATCAGACTTGATCATGTCAGTGTAAACACTACAATTCTATTTACTCACATGTCACCTGTATCAGACTTGATCATGTCAATGTAAACACTACAATTCTATTCTATTAACCCACATGTCACCTGTATCAGACTTGATCATGTCAGTGTAAACACTACAATTCTATTCTATTCACACACGTCACCTGTATCGGACTTGATCATGTCAGTGTAAACACTACAATTCTATTCTATTCACACACATGTCACCTGTATCAGACTTGATCATGTCAGTGTAAACACTACAATTCTATTTACTCACATGTCACCTGTATCAGACTTGATCATGTCAGTGTAAACACTACAATTCTAATTACTCACATGTCACCTGTATCAGACTTGATCATGTCAGTGTAAACACTACAATTCTATTCTATTCACACACATGTCACCTGTATCAGACTTGATCATGTCAGTGTAAACACTACAATTCTATTATATTCACACACATGTCACCTGTATCAGACTTGATCATGTCAGTGTAAACACTACAATTCTAATTACTCACACGTCACCTGTATCAGACTTGATCATGTCAGTGTAAACACTACAATTCTATTCACCCACATGTCACCTGTATCAGACTTGATCATGTCAGTGCAAACACTACAATTCTATTCTATTCACCCACATGTTTCCTGTATCGGACTTGACCATGTCAGTGTAAACACTACAATTCTATTCTATTCACACACATGTCACCTGTATCGGACTTGATCATGTCAGTGTAAACACTACAATTCTATTCTATTCACACACATGTCACCTGTATCGGACTTGATCATGTCAGTGTAAACACTACAATTCTAATTACTCACATGTCAACTGTATCGGACTTGATCATGTCAGTGTAAACACTACAATTCTATTTACTCACATGTCACCTGTATCAGACTTGATCATGTCAGTGTAAACACTACAATTCTATTCTATTCACCCACATGTCACCTGTATCAGACTTGATCATGTCAGTGTAAACACTACAATTCTATTCTATTCACCCACATGTCACCTGTATCAGACTTGATCATGTCAGTGTAAACACTACAATTCTATTCTATTCACCCACATGTCACCTGTATCAGACTTGATCATGTCAGTGTAAACACTACAATTCTATTTACTCATATGTCACCTGTATCGGACTTGATCATGTCAGTGTAAACACTAAAATTCTATTTACTCACATGTCACCTGTATCGGACTTGATCATGTCAGTGTAAACACTACAATTCTATTCTATTCACCCACATGTTTCCTGTATCGGACTTGATCATGTAACATTTAAAATGGTGTGATTATGACAACTGATACCATTAAGTGCAGTTGCACTTCCAATACATTAGGTGGCAGCATAGTTTAGGTTATCAGTGCCATGTTGTCTAAAAAGAAAGTAGCTTTTCCCACAAAGTTTAAATGCTATGTTGCGCCCCACAAAGTGTTTACACTAAGTATTGCGGTCGTTACACAGCAGCTGATTGGTTGCAACGTTCACCTGACTTGTAGTTTCCGTGACCAAATTTGGAGGCGCTGAAATCGCCGTGTAAAATCGCTAATGCTAATAGTAGCCTGTCTATGGCAAATCCAATGTAAATTAGCATCGAGCTAGCGCATTTATGGGAGAGTGTAGCCTTACTTTACTCTGTGTTGATATCGACTACGTGTCTTTCGCCATAAATATCGTTTCATCGCCCGGCCCTACATGCGGGTTGTCTTGCTGATACCAGAGCGATGTCTGATATCATTTTTTTTTTTTTTTTTTTAAAGATTTAAAAGTTGTTTTCTGCAGGTTGCAACTCTGCAATCACCTTGCTTGTTTGAATCACTCACTTGCTCACTCACTTGCTTGTTTGAATCACTCACTGCGCTCCTTTTCTCCCTAATTGTCCTTTTTTCCCGCCTCTATTTGCAAACAAGTCAGTATTTACCGCCAACAATACGCATAATTACTGATTGGCTCGCCAAATCAAGGCCGCCATCGTCTCTTTGGAAATGCAAATCTGACGCCCGCCCAGACTGATTGGAGGGGGAAGGGGCGGGGCTGCTCTGACGCGTGTCGCCGCCATAACACCTGCTGCCGCCGCACATGCTTGCGGATACGCCGCGCATGTTTTATGCAAATGAGGACATTCTCTGATGGAAACAAGCAGCCTGTGTATTATCCACTTTTGGCTTATGCTAATAGTAGCACGTCCTTATTTGGCTAATGCTAATAGTAGCATGTCCTTATTTAGCTAATGCTAATAGTAGCATGTCCTTATTTGGCTAATGCTAATAGTAGCATGTCGTTATTTGGCTAATGCTAATAGTAGCATGTCATTATTTAGCTAATGCTAATAGTAGCATGTCCTTATTTGGCTAATGCTAATAGTAGCATGTCCTTATTTGGCTAATGCTAATAGGAGCATGTCGTTATTTAGCTAATGCTAATAGTAGCATGTCCTTATTTGGCTAATGCTAATAGTAGCATGTCGTTATTTGGCTAATGCTAATAGTAGCATGTCGTTATTTGGCTAATACTAATAGTAGCCTGTCCTTATTTGGCTAATGCTAATAGTAGCATGTCCTTATTTGGCTAATGCTAATAGTAGCATGTCGTTATTTGGCTAATGCTAATAGTAGCATGTCCTTATTTGGCTAATGCTAATAGTAGCATGTCCTTATTTGGCTAATGCTAATAGTAGCATGTCGTTATTTGGCTAATGCTGATAGTAGCATGTCCTTATTTGGCTAATGCTAATAGTAGCATGTCCTTATTTGGCTAATGTTAATAGTAGCATGTCACTATTTAGCTAATGCTAATAGTAGCATGTCCTTATTTGGCTAATGCTAATAGTAACATGTCCTTATTTGGATAATGTTAATAGTAGCATGTCATTATTTAGCTAATGCTAATAGTAGCATGTCCTTATTTGGCTAATGCTAATAGTAGCACGTCCTTATTTGGCTAATGCTAATAGTAGCATGTCCTTATTTGGCTAATGCTAATAGTAGCATGTCCTTATTTGGCTAATGCTAATAGTAGCATGTCCTTATTTGGCTAATGCTAATAGTAGCACGTCCTTATTTGGCTAATGCTAATAGTAGCATGTCCTTATTTGGCTAATGCTAATAGTAGCATGTCCTTAGTTGGCTAATGCTAATAGTAGCATGTCCTTATTTGGCTAATGCTAATAGGAGCATGTCGTTATTTAGCTAATGCTAATAGTAGCATGTCATTATTTAGCTAATGCTAATAGTAGCATGTCGTTATTTAGCTAATGCTAATAGTAGCATGTCGTTATTTAGCTAATGCTAATAGTAGTATGTCCTTATTTGTCCGTCATCAATTTATCAACTTTATTCTCCACAAAAATAAAATTGTACGAACATTTGGAATAACAAAACTTTATTCTTGTAAAATTGAGACTTTATTCTTCAAAAATAAATAAATTAAAATGTTATTTATTTCCCCTTGGTTATTTGAATATACAGAATATTATTTTTGTTTTCGTTCTTCAGAAAATAACACTTTAATGTTACATTTTTATTGTCAAATTGCTACTTTTACAATTTAAATATGATTTTTCCACATATTATATTTTTGCCTCGAAAAATTTCAACCGTATTTTCAAAATAAAATATTTGTGTTTCCTCACACGATATTACAGCGTTTTTCATAAATTTGCTACTTTATTCACCAAAAAATGACAACTTTTTTTATTGCAGAGTAACAACTACATGAAACTAAATATCATTTTTCCATAATATGAAATGTTTCTTGTCAAATGTGTGACTTGATTCATGTTAATGTTTTTGCTGAATAATATAACTTACATATAACATCTCAAATAACAACTTTATTATTGTAAAACTGACAATATATTCTATAACAAAAACTCAAAATGTTATTTTTTTTTTATGATCTAAATATACAGAATATGATATTTTGGTGCTGTTCAATTGTGACTTTATTCTTTTGAAAATAACACTTTTTTCTCACACAATATTACAACATTTTTCACATAAATTTGCTACTTTAACAACTTCATTCTCCTTTATATATTTTTTTCACATTTGACATTTTAACCCCATAAAATGAATTACCTTTTTTTTTTAATGACTCTTGTTTTCTCACACAATATTAAAACTTATTCCACATAAAAGTGCGACTTTATTCTCATCAGATTTGACAATCATCCAACAACTTTGTTGACATAAATATTATTTTTCCCCAGATTACATTTTTGGTCTCATAAAATCGTGACTTTATTCTTTTTTTCCCCCCAATAACACATTTTCCTGTAAAATTGATTGTTTATTCTCATAAAAATACGACATTATTATTATAATATTCTGATTAACAACATTTTTTGTGCGCCCTATCTTAAAAATAAACTGTGCTAATAATCTGTGTTTATACATGAATAATCAGATGATTTTTTTGTGATTAATCAAGTGTTAACTTTGACAATCTTAATAAAAAATAAATCTAAAAACAAAATACTTTTTTTAATAAATTTTTTAAATTAGAATCAAGATGAATAAAAATTGCGATTCGGATGTCAATTAATTTTTTTGTGCGCCCTATCTTAAAAATAAACTGTGCTAATAATCTATGTTTATAAATGATAAATGAGATATTTTTTGTAATTAATCACATGTCTTAATTTTGACACTTTTTTTTTTTTAATTCCAAAAAAATGTTTAATTGATTTTTGAAAAATGTGAATAAAAATCGCAATCTCAATGTGAATCCATTTTTTTTGTGCGCCCTATCTTAAAAATAAACTGTGCTAATAATCTATGTTTATAAATGATTAATGAGATATGTTTTGTAATTAATCACGTTTTAATTTTGACACTTTTTTGTTAATTCCAAAAAAATGTTTAATTGATTTTTGAAAAATTTGAATAAAAATTTGAATAAAAATCGCAATCTGAATGTGGATTGATTTTTTGTGCGCCCTATTTTAAAAATAAACTGTGCTAAAAATCTGTGTTCATACATGAATAATGAGATGATTTTTTTGTGATTAATCAAGTGTTAACTTTGACAATCTTAATTTAAAAAAAATATATATATATAAAAAATAAATACTTTTTAAAATAAATTTTGGAACATTTTTATCGATTTAAAATCAAGATTAATAAAAATTGCGATTCGGATGTCAATTGATTTTTTGTGCGCCCTATCTTAAAAATAAACTGTGCTAATAATCTATGTTTATAAATGATGAATGAGATATTTTTTGTAATTAATCACGTCTTAATTTTGACACTTTTTTTTTTCAAATAAAAAAAAAAAGTTTATTTGATTTTTGAAAAATTTGAATAAAAATCTGAATGTGAATCCATTTTTTTGTGCGCCCTATCTTAAAAATAAACTGTGCTAATAATCTAAGTTTATAAATGATAAATGAGATTTGTTTTGTAATTAATCACGTCTTAATTTTGACCCTTTTTTTTTTATTCCAAAAAAATGTTGAATTGATTTTTGAAAAATTTGAATCGATTTAGAATCGAGATGAATAAAAATGGCAATCTGAATGTGAATCGATTTTTTTGTGCGCCCTATCTTAAAAATATACTGTGCTAATAATCTGTGTTTATACATGAATAATCAGATGATTTTTTTGTGATTGATCAAGTGTTAACTTTGACCATCTTAATTTAAAAAAAATTAAAAATCTAAAAACAAAATACTTTTTTTTAATACATTTTTTAAATTTTTAATCGATTTAGAATCAAGATTAATAAAAATTGCGATTCGGATGTCAATTGATTTTTTGTGCGCCCTATCTTAAAAATAAACTGTGCTAATAATCTATGTTTATACATGAATAATGAGATGATTTTTGTAATTAATCACGTCTTAATTTTGACACTTTTTATTTTTTAATTAAAAAAAAGTTTAATTGATTTTTGAAAAATTTGAATAAAAATCGCAATCTGAATGTGAATAAAAAAATGTGTGCGCCCTATCTAAAAAAAAACCTGTGCTAATAATCTGTGTTTATACATGATAAATGAGATATTTTTTGTAATTAATCACGTCTTAATTTTGACACTTTTTTTTTTTAATTCCAAAAATTTTTTTCATTGATTTTTGAAAAATTTGAATAAAAATGGCAATCTGAATGTGAATCAATTTTTTTGTGCGCTCTATCTTAAAAATAAACTGTGCTAATAATCTGTGTTTATACATGAATAATGAGATGATTTTTTGTGATTAATCAAGTGTTAACTTTGACAATCTTAATTTTTTTAAAATTTTAAAATCTAGAACAAAATTATTTTTTTAATACATTTTTTAAATTTTTAATCGATTTAGAATCAAGATTAATAAAAATTGCGATTCGGATGTCAATTGATTTTTTGTGCGGCCTATCTTAAAAATAAACTGCTAATAATCTATGTTTATACATGATGAATGAGATATATTTTTTGTAATTAATCACGTCTTAATTTTGACACTTTTTTTTTAATTAAAAAAAAAGTAATTGATTTTTGAAAAATTTGCATAAAAATCGCAATCTGAATGTGAATAAAAAAATGTGTGCGCCCTATCTAAAAAAAAACTGTGCTAATAATCTGTGTTTATACATGATAAATGAGATATTTTTTGTAATTAATCACATCTTAATTTTGACACTTTTTTTTTTTAATTCCAAAAAATGTTTTCATTGATTTTTTAAAAATTTGAATAAAAATCGCAATCTGAATGTGAATCCATTTTTTGTGCGCCCTACCTTAAAAATAAACTGTGCTAATAATCTGTGTTTATACATGAATAATGAGATGATTTTTTGTGATTAATCAAGTGTTAACTTCGACAATCTTAATTCAAAAAAATAAAATAAAATTTAAAACAAAATTCTTTTTTTAATACATTTTTTAATTTTTTTATCGATTTAGAATAAAGATTAATAAAAATTGCGATTCGGATGTCAATTGATTTTTTGTGCGCCCTATCTTAAAAATAAACTGTGCTAATAATCTATGTTTATAAATGATGAATGAGATATTTTTTGTAATTAATCACGTCTTAATTTTGACACTTTTTTTTTTCAAATTTAAAAAAAAAAGTTTAATTGATTTTTGAAAAATGTGAATAAAAATGGCAATCTGAATGTGAATCCATTTTTTTGTGCGCCCTATCTTAAAAATAAACTGTGAACATGAAAAGTGGGAGATGTGACACACACAGGACATGCACTTGGGGACGGGTGGCTTTTTCAAAATAAAAGACTCCCTGTGTGCAGGATGGAACGGAGTAGTTACGAGGGAGACTCACTTAGGGACCAGCACCTTGATGAAGGACCCGTCCACTTCAGGGTTGAGCTTCATGCTGCTCTCTTTCAGGGCACGGGCGGCCGCCGCTGTCGCCTGAACAGAAGTGGGGGGGGGGGGGGGGGGGTTACGACTGCAGGTAGTGCTCTTTCTCCAGCTGGCAACCATTAAGGTGTGTGTGTGTGTGTGTGTGTGTGTGTGTGTGTGTGTGCACCATGGAAGTGCCCTGGGCCACTGTCAGCACCAAGTCCTGGGGGAGAGGACTGAGAGGTTGCAGGGCAGGGTGCTGACCCCGCCAGGGTGACCCTACAAGGGTGTCTGCTTGTGTGACGCACACACACACACACACACACACGCACACACACACGCACTACAAGGGCCAGAGTGAAAAGTAAAGGAGTCAAAGTGTTGACATAAAAGTTTGTCTGAGACAAAACAGTTTGAATAAAATCACACTTTTGGTAAAGTTGCATTCTTTTTGTAAAAATGTCACCTTATTTTCAACTTTATTCTCCAGATTATTCCATTTTTGGTCAATTGTGATGCCACTCTTTCAAAAATAACACACACACACACACAATACTACAACTTTGCAACTTTATTCACAATTCTTTTCTAATTATCTCACATATTTTCTCCTAAATATCACTTTCCCCACAATATTACTCCCGTGAAATCGTTACTTAATTATTCTAATTTTATTCTGTCCACTTGGCAAATTTGTGAACTTTGTTATAATAAAAATAAAAATATAAGAAAATCTGGAATAGTACAACTTTATTATTGTAGACTTTATTATTAAGACTTTCTTTGAGAAATAAAACTTAAAATGTCAAGATTTTTTTTCCATTATTGAATACACAGTCATTAATTATCCGCCATCATTTGGCTAATGCTAATAGTAGCATGTCGCTATTTGGCTAATGCTAATAGTAGCATGTCATTATTTACCTTCCATCATTTGGCTAATGCTAATAGTAGCATGTCGTTATTTACCTTCCATCATTTGGCTAATGCTAATAGTAGCATGACGTTATTTACCTTCCATTATTTGGCTAATGCTAATAGTAGCATGATGTTATTTGTACACCATTATTTGGCTAATGCTAATAGTAGCATGTTGTTATTTACCTTCCATCATTTGGCTAATGCTAATAGTAGCATGACGTTATTTACCTTCCATCATTTGGCTAATGCTAATAGTAGCATGACGTTATTTACCTTCCATCATTTGGCTAATGATAATAGTAGCATGATGTTATTTGTATGCCATTATTTGGCTAATGCTAATAGTAGCATGTCGTTATTTACCTTCCATCATTTGGCTAATGCTAATAGTAGCATGATGTTATTTGTACACCATTATTTGGCTAATGCTAATAGTAGCATGTTGTTATTTACCTTCCATCATTTGGCTAATGCTAATAGTAGCATGACATTATTTACCTTCCATCATTTGGCTAATGCTAATAGTAGCATGTCGCTATTTGGCTAATGCTAATAGTAGCATGTCATTATTTACCTTCCATCATTTGGCTAATGCTAATAGTAGCATGTCATTATTTGTACGACCTCATTTGGCTAATGCTAATAGTAGCATGTCGTTATTTACCTTCCATCATTTGGCTAATGCTAATAGTAGCATGATGTTATTTGTACACCATTATTTGGCTAATGCTAATAGTAGCATGTTGTTATTTACCTTCCATCATTTGGCTAATGATAATAGTAGCATGATGTTATTTGTATGCCATTATTTGGCTAATGCTAATAGTAGCATGTCGTTATTTACCTTCCATCATTTGGCTAATGCTAATAGTAGCATGACGTTATTTACCTTCCATCATTTGGCTAATGCTAATAGTAGCATGATGTTATTTGTACGCCATCATTTGGCTAATGCTAATGGTAGCATGTTGTTATTTACCTTCCATCATTTGGCTAATGCTAAAGTAGCGTGTCATTATTTGTACGCTATCATTTGGCTAAAGCTAATGTCGTTATTTGGCTAATACTAATAGTAGCATGTCGTTATTTGTCCGCCATCATTTGGCTAATGCTAATAGTAGCATGTCGTTATTTGGCTAATGCTAATAGTAGCATGTCGTTATTTGTCCGCCATCATTTGGCTAATGCTAATAGTAGCATGTCGTTATTTGTACGCCATCTTTTGGCTAATGCTAATAGTAGCATGTCATTATTTGGCTAATGCTAATAGTAGCATGTCGTTATTTGGCTAATGCTAATAGTAGCATGTCGTTATTTGTCCGCCATCATTTGGCTAATGCTAATAGGAGCATGTTGTTATTTAATCCGCCATTATTTGGCTAATGCTAATAGTAGCATGTTGTTATTTCATCCGCCATTATTTGGCCAATGCTAATAGTAGCATGTCATTATTTGTCCGCCATCAATTTATCAACTTTATTCTCCACAAAAATACAAATATACTAACATTTGGAATAACAAAACTTTATTCTTGTAATATTGACACTTTGTTCTTAAAGAAACTACTTAAAATGTTATTTTTCCCCCTTCGTTACCTGAATATAAAGAATATTATTTTTTGCTCTTGTTAAATTGTGACTTCATTCTTTTAAAAATAACACTTTTCCTCACACAATTTTACAGCATTTTCTTGTAAAACTGCTACTTTTACAACTTAATTCTCCTAAATAATTGTTTTTTACATATAAGTTTTTTCACCTCATAAAATTGCAACCGTATGTATATATATTTTTTTTAATTACTGTATAATTTTTTTAATCACTTTTAATTACTTAATTTTTAATTACTTGTTTTTTTAATTACATAAAATTGATACTTTATTCTCATAAAATCACAACTTTAAAAAAAAATTAAGATCTAAAAATTTCACCCATTTTTTTTCTGAAAAATTTGTGACTATTCTTGTAAAAAAAATAAAAATCTAATAATATAACTTTATTCTTTCCAAAAATAAAAACATAAGAACATCTAGAATAATACATCTATATTCTTGTAAAATTAAGACTATTTTACAAAAAACGTTAAAATGTATAAAAAAAAATTCACCCCATTATCCGAATATAAAGAATATTATATTTTGGTCCTGTTAAATTATGACTTCATTCTTTTAAAAATAACACTTTTACTCATAAAACTTTACAGCATTTTCTTGTAAAACTGCTACTTTTACAAATTAATAAAAAATATTTACATATTAGTTTTTTCACCTCATAAAATTGCAATTGTATACATATATATCTTTTTTATTACTTGTTTTCTCACACAAAATTGCTACTTTATTCTCATAAAAATGCAGCTAATGTTAGCAATCAATTCTACCTCTAAATGACTAACAATTCATTTAAAAAGTGTCAACAAAGCTTCATTTACGTTGTGTAACATGTGTAATAACAGACTGTAGCAACATTGTTTTTGTAAGAGTGAACACTGAGGAACTCTTTTTCGAGCTTAGTAACACATTGGCGTGCTACGCTATTAGCCGTAAAAGCTAACTACAGAAAGAGATTATTCGACAACACGAAACCTGTTTGTGTTTGTAACACACAACACTGTGATACAACACCAATCTGTACTGAGTGAAAAACATCAACATATTACAGTAACTGTAAAGTATTATTAAATGTTTGGTTTGTACGTTGTCCTTTTGGTCCAGCTGGCCAGGGATGTTTTTTCCGGTTTATTTGGGTAAGCACTCCATTTACGTCAAAATACGTTGTCTCCAAATTCCACATTTATAGCTCAAAGTCATTTTCGCTTCAGTCTGTTCCAACGTCTAACCTTCTTTTTCGTGCTTGCTTCTATTAGCAGCAGTTCATCCTCAGTGTATTCAGCTTTAAAAAAAAATAAGGCTGTGAATCCTCATTTGTCCAAAAATTGTTGTCTTGGTGGTTTGTTATCGATTCTGCCATGATTAGAACACACCCTCGCGCTTGCTTCCGGAAGTAGGAACACACAATTGGAAACTGAAATCAATGCGCTGAAAAAAATCGGATTAAAATGATCAAAATAGTGGAAATATTGTACATATTACATATTGTTATGAAGGTGTCTGTTACTACATTATATATATATACTTGCAGTGTATATATTGTACATATTACATATTGTTATGAAGGTGTCTGTTACTACATTATATATATATACTTGCAGTGTGTATATTGTACATATTACATATTGTTATGAAGGTGTCTGTTACTACATTATATATATATACTTGCAGTGTATATATTGTACATATTACATATTGTTATGAAGGTGTCTGTTACTACATTATATATATACTTGCAGTGTGTATATTGTACATATTACATATTGTTATGAAGGTGTCTGTTACTACATTATATATATACTTGCAGTGTGTATATTGTACATATTACATATTGTTATGAAGGTGTCTGTTACTACATTATATATATATATACTTGCAGTGTATATATTGTACATATTACATATTGTTATGAAGGTGTCTGTTACTACATTATATATATACTTGCAGTGTGTATATTGTACATATTACATATTGTTATGAAGGTGTCTGTTACTACATTATATATATATACTTGCAGTGTATATATTGTACATATTACATATTGTTATGAAGGTGTCTGTTACTACATTATATATATACTTGCAGTGTGTATATTGTACATATTACATATTGTTATGAAGGTGTCTGTTACTACATTATTTATATACTTGCAGTGTGTATATTGTACATATTACATATTGTTATGAAGGTGTCTGTTACTACATTATATATATACTAGCAGTTTATATTGTACATATTACATATTGTTATGAAGGTGTCTGTTTCTACATTATATATATACTTGCAATGTGTATATTGTACATATTACATATTATTATGAAGGTGTTTGTTACTACATTATATATATACTTGTATATTGTACATATTACATATTGTTATGAAGGTGTCTGTTACTACATTATATATATATATACTTGCAGTGTATATATTGTACATATTACATATTGTTATGAAGGTGTCTGTTACTACATTATATATATACTTGCAGTGTGTATATTGTACATATTACATATTGTTATGAAGGTGTCTGTTCCTACATTATATATATACTTGCAGTGTGTATATTGTACATATTACATATTGTTATGAAGGTGTCTGTTACTACATTATATATATATATACTTGCAGTGTGTATATTGTACATATTACATATTGTTATGAAGGTGTCTGTTACTAAATTATATATATACTTGCAGTGTGTATATTGTACATATTACATATTGTTATGAAGGTGTCTGTTACTACATTATATATATACACTTGCAGTGTATATATTGTACATATTACATTTTGTTATGAAGGTGTCTGTTACTACATTATATATATACTTGCAGTGTGTATATTGTACATATTACATATTGTTATGAAGGTGTCTGTTACTACATTATATATATATACTTGCAGTGTATATATTGTACATATTACATATTGTTATGAAGGTGTCTGTTACTACATTATATATATACTTGCAGTGTGTATATTGTACATATTACATATTGTTATGAAGGTCTCTGTTACTACATTATATATATACTTGCAGTGTGTATATTGTACATATTACATATTGTTATGAAGGTGTCTGTTACTACATTATATATATACTTGCAGTGTGTATATTGTACATATTACATATTGTTATGAAGGTGTCTGTTACTACATTATATATATATACTTGCAGTGTGTATATTGTACATATTACATATTATTATGAAGGTGTTTGTTACTACATTATATATATACTTGTATATTGTACATATTACATATTGTTATGAAGGTGTCTGTTACTACATTATATATATACTTGCAGTGTGTATATTGTACATATTACATATTGTTATGAAGGTGTCTGTTACTACATTATATATATACTAGCAGTTTATATTGTACATATTACATATTGTTATGAAGGTGTCTGTTTCTACATTATATATATACTTGCAATGTGTATATTGTACATATTACATATTATTATGAAGGTGTTTGTTACTACATTATATATATACTTGTATATTGTACATATTACATATTGTTATGAAGGTGTCTGTTACTACATTATATATATATACTTGCAGTGTATATATTGTACATATTACATATTGTTATGAAGTTGTCTGTTACTACATTATATATATACTTGCAGTGTGTATATTGTACATATTACATATTGTTATGAAGGTGTCTGTTACTACATTATATATATACACTTGCAGTGTGTATATTGTACATATTACATATTGTTATGAAGGTGTCTGTTACTACATTATATATATACTTGCAGTGTGTATATTGTACATATTACATATTGTTATGAAGGTGTCTGTTACTACATTTTATATATATACTTGCAGTGTGTATATTGTACATATTACATATTGTTATGAAGGTGTCTGTTACTACATTATATATATACTTGTATATTGTCCATATTACATATTGGTATGAAGGTGTCTGTTACTACATTATATATATACTTGTATATTGTACATATTACATATTGTTATGAAGGTGTCTGTTACTACATTATATATATACTTGCAGTGTGTATATTGTACATATTACATATTATTATGAAGGTGTCTGTTACTACATTATATATATACTTGCAGTGTGTATATTGTACATATTACATATTGTTATGAAGGTGTCTGTTACTAAATTATATATATATACTTGTATATTGTACATATTACATATTGTTATGAAGGTGTCTGTTACTACATTATATATATATACTTGCAGTGTATATATTGTACATATTACATATTGTTATGAAGGTGTCTGTTACTACATTATATATATACTTGCAGTGTGTATATTGTACATATTACATATTGTTATGAAGGTGTCTGTCACTACATTATATATATACTTGCAGTGTGTATATTGTACATATTACATATTGTTATGAAGGTGTCTGTTACTACATTATATATATACTTGCAGTGTGTATATTGTACATATTACATATTGTTATGAAGGTGTCTGTTACTACATTATATATATACTTGTAGTGTGTATATTGTACATATTACATATTAAGAAGGAGTCTGTTACTACATTATATATATATACTTGCAGTGTATATATTGTACATATTACATATTGTTATGAAGGTGTCTGTTACTACATTATATATATACTTGCAGTGTGTATATTGTACATATTACATATTGTTATGAAGGTGTCTGTCACTACATTATATATATACTTGCAGTGTGTATATTGTACATATTACATATTGTTATGAAGGTGTCTGTTACTACATTATATATATACTTGCAGTGTGTATATTGTACATATTACATATTGTTATGAAGGTGTCTGTTACTACATTATACATATACACTTGTAGTGTGTATATTGTACATATTACATATTAAGAAGGAGTCTGTTACTACATTATATATATACTTGTATATTGTACATATTACATATTGTTATGAAGGTGTCTGTTACTACATTATATATATATACTTGCAGTGTATATATTGTACATATTACATATTGTTATGAAGTTGTCTGTTACTACATTATATATATACTTGCAGTGTGTATATTGTACATATTACATATTGTTATGAAGGTGTCTGTTACTACATTATATATATACTTGCAGTGTGTATATTGTACATATTACATATTGTTATGAAGGTGTCTGTTACTACATTATATATATACTTGTATATTGTCCATATTACATATTGTTATGAAGGTGTCTGTTACTACATTATATATATACTTGCAGTGTGTATATTGTACATATTACATATTATTATGAAGGTGTCTGTTACTACATTATATATATACTTGCAGTGTGTATATTGTACATATTACATATTGTTATGAAGGTGTCTGTTACTACATTATATATATATACTTGTATATTGTACATATTACATATTGTTATGAAGGTGTCTGTTACTACATTATATATATATACTTGCAGTGTATATATTGTACATATTACATATTGTTATGAAGGTGTCTGTTACTACATTATATATATACTTGCAGTGTGTATATTGTACATATTACATATTGTTATGAAGGTGTCTGTTACTACATTATATATATACTTGCAGTGTGTATATTGTACATATTACATATTGTTATGAAGGTGTCTGTTACTACATTATATATATACTTGCAGTGTGTATATTGTACATATTACATATTAAGAAGGAGTCTGTTACTACATTATATATATATACTTGCAGTGTATATATTGTACATATTACATATTGTTATGAAGGTGTCTGTTACTACATTATATATATACTTGCAGTGTGTATATTGTACATATTACATATTGTTATGAAGGTGTCTGTCACTACATTATATATATACTTGCAGTGTGTATATTGTACATATTACATATTGTTATGAAGGTGTCTGTTACTACATTATATATATACTTGTAGTGTGTATATTGTACATATTACATATTAAGAAGGAGTCTGTTACTACATTATATATATACTTGTATATTGTACATATTACATATTGTTATGAAGGTGTCTGTTACTACATTATATATATACTTGCAGTGTGTATATTGTACATATTACATCTTGTCATGAAGGTGTCTGTTACTACATTATATATATACTTGCAGTGTGTATATTGTACATATTACATATTGTTATGAAGGTGTCTATTACTACATTATATATATACTTGCAGTGTGTATGTTGTACATATTACATGTTGTTATGAAAGTGTCTGTTACTACATTATATATATACTAACAGAGTGTATATTGTACATATTACATATTATTATGAAGGTGTCTGTTACTACATTATATATATATACTAGCAGTGTGTATATAAAATGTTAAAGTTGTTTTAGAGACTTTGAAGGTGACTCAGTCACATCTTGCAAGTGTTTTTTATCATCTTACAAATCCTTAAAAAAAAATAAAAATCAAAAATGTGTGTTCTTGTCTCTCATAATGATTGTGAGAAATGGGCAAAATTCCCCAAAATTAATTACCCTAAATCTTATTTTTCCACATATAAACTTGCAAATGTATTGAAGGCGTGACTCTTGTAATATTCTGAGTCATTCTGCGCCTTCTGGAATGAATCTCTTTTATTCCAGCTGTGTCCACCAAGTCACGTGCCAGGGCAGGGTGGCGAGGAAAGTAACATTGCTATCATAAAAGAGCGTTGCTGAAAAGATGGCAATTGGCTGCGTGCAAACTCCCTTTGACGGAGCATTCCAGAGAGTTTAAAGGTGCGTCAAAAAATGCATGTTCTCTCCTTTCTTTTCAGACTTCTGGTGTTTTCCACCGGGACGAAAGAAACGTCGGCCAGATTAAAGGAATTTATTATTTGTGTGCCTTGAATTAATTCCTGCAGCTCTTGTTTCTCTCCCGGGTGATAGATTCGGCGCATACCTCGGTTTGATCGCTCTCCATCGCCGCTTCCGCTCTCATGACCGGAACCGGGGGCTGAGGGGGAATAAAAACCAAGCGGACTCTCTCTGGTCGGGTTCTCGTTAATATGTTGGAAGGAAAAGCGGAGACTGGGAGCGGAGATGAAAGACACGCACTGAGAGAATGTGGAAGGTGTGCTGGTGACGCCAACAATTGGAGGGCGTGTTGTAATGGAGGGCGTCATTAGAGGCCGGGTGGAACACGGTGGTCTGCGGTTGGAGGAACACTTAGCAGACCTGGAGGGTCTTGCCAGTGTTCACCCTTCAAAAGACTGGCTCGTCATTTTAGGTTGTCAAGGAAACAAGTATCATGTACAATTAAAAGGTCATTTCAATGTATACAAATATTACTCTCTTCTGGAATATTGGCTATGATTTCATGTTTTCATTGTAAACATTCCATGTTTCCATGCCTTGGCTGTGACATCACCAGGAAAAATGTTGCCAAGAGGATTTGAGCCATATTTACAAAATATAATGCATCAACAAAAAGAGTCAATAAAACTCAAATAAAAATGAGGAGATGATCAAACTTAGGGGTGCACCCAAAAATGGAAAAATCTTTTTCATCCTTGATCTAAACAGATTCATAATATTTCAACATATTTTTACTATTACCGGTAATATGTTTTTGTAAGAATCAGTTGTAAATGCAGTTTTAGGCAACCAGAAAGATGTTTTCTGACCTGCAAACTGTTTCATTATAGGAGTATTACACTGCCAGAATACATTTGTGTGGAATGGAATCGTCACCCAGGGAATCGGGTTCAGACGGAATCGTTCGGTGCCCAAAGATTCACAACCCTGACAAAAATGTGAGTACACAATTGTTCTACCCTGCCTGGGGTGTATACGCTTAAAGTACTACATGTCACAACAATCAACCAGAAATGTGAATACAAATAGGATAAAAAAACACAAATATATATATATGTCATAGTATATATGTATGTGTGTATATGTACATTTATTTATTTTTTATATACTGTACATACACATTATATAAACACATATGTATATGTGTACACATTAGAGATGCGCGGTTTGCTGATACAACCGCGGAGTCCGCGGATTATCCGCGGATCGGGCGGTTGAAATAAAAAAAAATTAGATTTTATCCGCGGGTCGGGTCGGGCGGTTGAAATAAAAAAGAAATTAGATTTTAAATAGATTCAGGTGGGTGGCAGTTAAACCAATTGGTAAATATATATACATAGTTAAATGTTGTTACCCACATAGGAAAAACGAGCAGGCACCTGCAGCATATGCCACAACAGAAGAAGAAAAGAAAAAAAGAGATGGACACTTTTACGGAGCGGAGAAGGGACGCCTCGCCGGGGTCCGGGACCGAGGCCCCTTCCTCCGAGAGGGCCCCACCGGGAGCCGTAGCTGAGGTGATCCGCGAGAAGGGCCCGACGCACGTCCAGGGTCACCACCACGCCCACCGCACCGACACCCCGCCTCGTCCGGCGTCACGCGCAGCAGGTAAGAAAGTTTACCTGCCCGCCACCGGCTCGTAACAGGGGTCACTCCACGCGCTCCGCCCGCGCAGCTTACCTGCCCGCCACCCCCGTTGCCGGGGGCGCGTAACAGGGGTCACTCCGCGCGCAGTGCGCTCACGAAAGGGGTGGGGCTCACCCTGGTGAGCCGAGTGTGAGCAGAGAGTGATGAGCAGAACTGGCGCTGCGGGATGAACCGAACGCCGGGTTAAGACGCCCGATGCCGACGCTCATCAGACCCCAGAAAAGGTGTTTGTTGATATAGACAGCAGGACGGTGGCCATGGAAGTCGGAACCCGCTAAGGAGTGTGTAACAACCCACCTGCCCAATCAACTAGCCCTGAAAATGGATGGCGCTGGAGCGTCGGGCCCATACCCTGCCGTCGCCGGCAGCGAGAGCCGCGAGGGCTAGGCCGCGACAAGTAGGATGGCCGCCTCGGGCGCGAGCCCGGGTGGAGCAGCCGCGGGTGCGAGGGACATCGCACCTCCATGCGCTTGGAGGTGCGCTCAGCGCGGCTCCCATATGATTGCGCACTGGTGTGCGTCTGGGCCGTGACAGCGTGGCACGCATTGAATGTCTCTGCTGCATTGGATCAGTCTCCTTTCTTTAACAGGCAAAAGGTTTATAACCTCACTAATGCCTTGCATCGTCTATATTAGATATATAACAACGGGCGGGTGGCGGATGGCGGGCGGGTGCGGTTCTGATTAAATGTTAGATCGGGCGGATGGTTGACGACTTTTGTGATGCGGTTGCGGATTAAATAATTGCCTACCCGCGCATCTCTAGTACACATACATACATATATACATACATACATACGTATGTACGTACACATACATACATACACATTCACATATACTGTATATATATATATATATATATATATATATACATACACACACACACACATATATACTCATACACATTTATACATTATATACACATATATAGATATACTGTACATATATATAAATATACACATACGGTATATATATATATATATACATATGTACGTACGTACACATACACACCTATATAAATAAATAAATATATATATATATATATATATATATATATATAATATATATATATATATATATATATATATATATATATACATATATGCTCAAATTTAGTCGCCGGGTGCATCCTCTACCAAAAAACTGTTTTTTTCTATAAACGCCAGGTCGAAATCTCCTTTTTAAAGGCAAATTAGAGCAATTTTTCCTGCACATTTGTGCATTTTATGGCTTTTATTGTCAGATTTGACAATCAAAAAAGAACTTTTGACTGGAGGCCTGGCCAGCATAAGCCTCTAATTAGCACAGCGTCATGTTGCTAAAGAAAGACTTTAAAAAAAGAAAATAATGAATTCCTTCCTATCCTGGGGGTGAGATGAGGTCATCTGCTCTTGGGTGAGAAGGTACACACACACACACATTGTGAACACAACTTCTCCTGCAATCTTTCACCGCACAACAAAGGTTCCTTATCCCTGGAGTCATCCCTCAATTAGCGTGTGCGATACGCTTTAAGTTCAGGCTTCATCGAGTCCTGCACAGCCGGTTTGCTTTTGAAAATGAGCGTCAGGGATGGAAAGGTTCCACCTGTGTGTGTCTGTTGTTGTGTTGTGTTACCTCAGGGAAGCTGCTCATGTTGACCAGGATCATCTGAGGGGATTTCATGGAGATCTGGCCCAGCTGGTTGAGAGGGAACTTCCCGTCTTGGGTGGACACCAGGATGTGGTCCAGAGCTCCTACACACAGGTGAAGATGCTCCTTGTTAGGGACGTGTACACAGACTGCTGTTCTACATGTGGCCACTGGATGTCGCAATAGCAATTCTGACAGGCAAGCTAATGAATCAAAAACGGTACTACACTCTGTTTGAAAAGTACCGCTTCCCGGGCATGACGTCATGTTTTCTGCTGGTTTTTAAGAGCAGAAGAGCATGTTCGGCAGCGCACACACACAGAGTACTTACAAGCAGACACAGTGTGTAGACAGAAAAGGGAGAATGGATGCATTTTGGTGTAAAAAGTCAAGATAAAGGTGAAGTTATAACACTGAAACACCCTCAGGAAGAGCTGCTTTAAGACATGGCTAGCTAGCTAGCGGCTAACGTCCATCCACAGTGTTTTAGCTTTCTTACAGGTATCATTATCACTGGAGGAGGAGGAATAGCTAAACATGCTTCACTACACACCGTAGGAGGATACAATAGCTCACCGGCGTCACAATGTAAACAATCTACACCTGACATCCACTGTAATGATACCAAGTACAATAGCGTATGTAGTTGATACTGCTATGATTGCATCGATATTTTTTATTGTCACAAAATCTGTTTTCCTTTTTTTTTAATTCATTATATATATATATATATATATATATATAATTCACTTCACTTATAAAGTCAGTAAATACGTCCCTGGACACATAAGGACTTTGAATATGACCAATGTATGATCCTGTAACTACTTGGTATCACATCCATACCTAAATGTGTGGTATCATCCAAAACTAATGTAAAGTATCAAAGAAGAGAAGAATAAGTGATTATTACATTTGAACAGAAGTGTAGATAGAACATGTTCAAACAGAAAACAGCGCGACACCTACCCTTTACATCGGTATTTCTTCATCAGTATTGGTTTATGAGGTATTATATTTTATTGTATGATCCTGTAACTACTTGGTATCGAATCGATACCCAAATGTGTGGTATCACCGAAAACTAATGTCAAGTATCAAAGAAGAGAAGAATAAGTGATTATTAGAAGTGTAGATAGAACATGTTAAAACAGAAAATAAGCAGATATTAACAGTAAATGAACAAGTGGATTAATAATACATTTTTACAGTTTGTCCTTCATAATGTGTAGAAAATAATAGGTGTATAAATGACACAATATGTTGCTAATTTGGAGTCTTTGTTTGTTTACTTACTACTAAAAGACAAGTTGTCTATTTTATTGAAGGACTAAATGACAATAATAAACATATGTTTCATGTACACTAAGACTTTTTGTTATAATAAAGACAATCATGCTATTTTTTTGTGGTCCCCTTTATTTAGAAAAGTGTCGAAATACATTTTGGTACCGGTACCAAAATATTGGTATGAGGACAAGACTACTGTGCACCTTGACAAAGTTCTGTGCAAATGTAAAGAAAGTGAAGAGTGGAAATGACAAATGAGGTAGTCACATAGAGGAGTTATTTCTTTCGTTTTTCTTCAATCCTAGATGGGCTGTGATTTACAGTGTAACTACTTTGTAGATACGCTGAGATGACTTCATTGTGTTTTTGATTTTTTTTACTCAAAATTTCCAACTAACTTGCAGTGTTTGGTCAAGAGGATTATTCCAGAGTGTTCTATTTTGGGCCCGAGTAAAACAAAGAAAACAGTCTGAAGTTGTCGTAGTTGTGTTTTGAAGTTACCATGCCATGATTTGACCCGTCCAAATTAGTTTGAGGCTTTGAGTTCTTTCTTGTCCGGAAGCGGTTCCCAGTGTATCAAACCCTTGGACTTAGGGCTGGAAACAGTATCATGATATATGTTTTTTATACTGGTTGATATTGATAATAAATGGTCATTTTGATTGACCTATGGAAATATGGACCAGGAGAAAAATGGAATGAATGTCAACGCTTTGACTTCAAATGTAACTTTCCTCTGATTGATCAAGACAGAAAACAATGTCAATCACAATAAACACTTAACAATACAACATGTGTAAGAAGTACTTCATAAAGTGTAAGAAAAGAGTGTGAACATGTAAACCAGAGAAGAACAAGTATTTGTAGGTTTAGTGGCAGGGCTATAAATTAGGGCTGAAACGACGTCATCGGTTACGTAAATACGTCCACGCCGTTTTTGTGCTTCGACGCGTCGCATATTTACGTCACACTACCGTCATGGCGGAGCGCAAAGCAGACGATGCGAGCGAGGGGAAAAAAGCACGCCAAAAGTTGTCAAAAGTGTGGGAGTATTTCAATAAACGGCCTAAGAAGAAACGCTACTTTTACTCCGCTACTTTTACTCCGCTACTTTTATCTACATTCAGCTCGCTACTCGCTACTCATTTTGATCCATCTGTTAATGCACGCTTTATTTGTTTTGGTCTGTCAGACAGACCTTCATAGTGCCTGCCTTACTGGTGACGTTTCACTCCGTTCCACCAATCAGATGCAGTCACTGGTGACGTTGGACCAATCAAACGGAGCCAGGTGGTCACATGACCTGACTTAAACAAGTTGAAAAACGTATTGGGGTGTTACCATTTAGTGGTCAATTGTACGGAATATGTACTGTACTGTGCAATCTACTAATAAAAGTTTCAATCAATCAATCAAAAGTGTGAAGGAAAAAAGACTACTTTTTATTTCAACCGTACATCCCGTCAAAAGCCTAAAGACTGACTGCACAGTTCCTGTCTTCACAATAAAAGTGCCGCTCCATCGCACCGCGCTTTCAAAATAAGAGTCTCCGAAAGCCAGCGCAAACAAGCTAGCAAGCTACGGAGTTTGCCGCCAATGTATTTCTTGTAAAGTGTATAAAAACGAATATGGAAGCTGGACAAATAAGATACCAAAAACCAACCACTTTCATGTGGTATTAGACAGAAAGGAGGAACTTTTTTTCTCCTCCATTTGAAAACGTGGACGTTATCATCACTACTGTCTGATTACAATCAATGCAAGTCATCAGAATCAGGTAATACACCAACTTATATTCTTGTCTTCATGAAAGAAAGGAATCTATATGTGTTAAACATGCATGTATATTCATTAAAACACCTTTAACATGTAAACAAAAACGGCAAAATAAATAAATATAAATTATATACTGTATATATCAATGTATGTATATATATATGTGTATATATATATATATATATATATATATATATATATATATATATATATATATATATATATATATATATGTGTGTGTATATATATATATATATGTGTGGGGAAAAAATCACAAGACTATTTCATCTCTACAGGCCTGTTTCATGAGGGGGGTACCCTCAATCATCAGGAGATTTCTCCTGATGATTGAGGGTACCCCCCTCATGAAACAGGCCTGTAGAGATGAAATAGTCTTGTGATTTTTTCCCCACACATACATATATTGCGCTCTACTACGGTATCGAGCACTATTTTTTGGATAACCTTATTAAGACATATATATATATATATATATATATATATATATATATATATATATATATATATATATATATATATATATATATATATATATATGTGTATGTTACTCATCAGTTACTCAGTACTTGAGTAGTTTTTTCACAATATACTTTTTACTTTTACTCAAGTAAATATTTGGGTGACTACTCCTTACTTTTACTTGAGTAATAAATCTCTAAAGTAACAGTACGCTTACTTGAGTACAATTTCTGGCTACTCTACCCACCTCTGCTAATAATGTTGTTGTATGCACAACGGCTATAAACGAACATTTGAAAAGAAAACACCCGACAGCGTTCTTGCCATCACCATCAACTAGTCAATCGTCCGCGTGAGTATACGTTGTCATCATTACACAAAAACATGAATGTGTCATTTGTATCTGCGTTGTAAATTCATAAACTAAAACACTGTTTCGCTCTGAGAGGCGCGTTTGGCGTGCCTGTTCAGTGTTTACAAAGATGCGCTCCTCTTTAACGCTAACGTTAATTAGTTGTGCAAATACCTTTTACAACATTAACAGTTACATATACTATGTACAAACCAACAATTGACTTTCACTTTAATCATACTATCATTGTTGTGTTATTAAGCAAAATAAGCAATACTTTTACTTTTGTTGAAATGTTTACACTGTTACAGAATATTTCGTTTTGCACTTTTTTGTATTGGATGTTTATCTTTATTTTTGCACATTTTAGCAAATAAGCAATACTTTTACTTTTGAAATGCTTATACTATTGCAGAATATTAAGATTGCACTGGATGTTTACTTTTATATTTGCACATTAAAAAGCAAATAAGCTACTTTTAATTTTGTTAAATGTTAAAAGTTTTAAATGTTTACATTGTTACAGAATATTTTGTCATGTTGTTGTCAATGTTGACTGAGTGGACATACTTTTTTTTTTGTAAATAAAAGCCATGCCTTTTGAAAAAACTGGCCTACATTTATTTTTTCATCTTCATTTTAAATAAAAAAAATAATCGGTAAAAGGAAAAATAATCTATAGATTAATCGAAAAAAAAATCTATAGATTAACCGATTAATCGAAAAAAAAAAAAAATCTATAGATTAATCGATAGAAAAATAATCGTTAGCTGCAGCCTTACTATAAATAAATGTATGACACGTTTTATCGTACGCATTTCATACTGATATGATAACATGTTTATCGCGATACATATTGATGTCGTTTTATCGGCCTTCTAATTTAGACGAGCATGATGAGAGACAGATTCTGCCCCAGGAAGAATCTCACTAAGTTTGTGGTCAAAAGCTTGCAACGTCGGTGGACAAAAGCCTGAGAGACGGGCAACCAATTTACAGATGGCTCTGACCTTTTAGATAGATCGGTTCTCTCGCTCCAGCGCTGGTATCACAATGAATTGTACTCACTCCTTTTTCTGGAATCAATTGTTAATCATCAATTCCAGTCATTTCCAAATATTTAGACACTTCAATGTACAAACTTGACTATTTATCCACCCTGTTTAAGAATATATAGTGTCACAGTGGCTTACACTTGCATGGCATCTCATAAGCTTGACAACACACTGTGTCCAATATTTTCACAAAGGTAAAATAAGTCATATTTTTGCTTCATTTAATAGTTCAAACAAATGTACATTATTGCAATCAGTTGATAAAACATTGTCCTTTACAATGATACAATCTACTACTCTGCTTGCATGTCAGCAGACTGGGGTAGATCCTGCTGAAATCCTTTGTATTGAATGAATAGACAATCCTTTTGAATCGGGAAAATGTCGTTTTTGAATCGAGAATCGCGTTACATTTTCGGTGTCTCTGTCAGTTTAATGTGAAAACTATTTGCTGAATATGAAACATCCATAAAAATGAGCTGCACCGTTTTAAAAGCCGCAGGGAGCAAAGCATTGGAAAAAAGCAGAAAATAGGGTGAATTCATGAATGGAGTTGAGCTTAGTATGGTCCTTTATCAGTTTGGGGGTCCCTGGCCTTGAGAACATGAAATAGCCCTGGTCCAGGGCTAGAGTGAACAAAAGTTTGGAGACACTTCCCCATTGGATAGCAAGTCTCCAAACATTTGGAGGTGTGTTGACCTGCGCCCCCACTTTCTCCTCCATCTGGCTAACCTCAGACGTTTCCTTCTCTTCCACCTCTGCCTTCCATCACTCCATCCCTGCCTTTTTCATTTCCTCCACACCAGCGTTTGAATGGCGGCGCTGCAAGTGGCGGTCAGACGCGGAGGAAGTGCAAAGCTGCCGATAAAAGGTCATTTGTGTCCATATTCATGTTCCTGTGTGTGCACCTTCACATCTGTTAGCGTTTACTCACACCATTTGTCTCGGGGAACACATCACTAATGTGCTAAAACCTCCACTTACAACAGTTATTCTTGTCTCTACATGAGATTACAAACACGTCTTAGACAAAAATGTGATCCATTGAATGTCCTGAGAGGATACATTCTGTGATCTTTTATCTTTATTTACTTTTTATTTATCTTTATTTACATTCTTCTACCTTTTATTTATCTTTATTTACATTTTTATTTACATTATTTTACCTTTTATTTATCTTTATTTACATTATTTTACCTTTTATTTATCTGTATTTACATTCTTTTACCTTTTATTTACATTCTTCTACCTTTTATTTATCTTTATTTACATTCTTTTACCTTTTATTTATCTTTATTTACATTTCTACCTTTTATTTATATCTTTATTTACATTTTTATTTACATTCTTTCACCTTTTATTTAGCTTTATTTACATTTTTATTTACATTATTTTACCTTTTATTTATCTTTATTTACATTCTTTTACCTTTTATGTATCTTTATTTACATTTGTATTTACATTCTTTGACCTTTTATTTATCTTTATTTACATTCTTCTACCTTTTATTTATCTTTATTTACATTCTTCTACCTTTTATTTATCTTTATTTACATTCTTTGACCTTTTATTTATCTTTATTTACATTCTTTCACCTCTTATGTATCTTTATTTACATTTTTATTTACATTCTTTTACCTTTTATTTACATTATTTCACCTTTTATTTATCTTTATTTACATTCTTCTACCTTTTATTTATCTTTATTTACATTCTTCTACCTTTTATTTATCTTTATTTACATTCTTTTACCCTTTATTTATCTTTATTTACATCCTTTTACCTTTTATTTATCTTTATTTACATTCTTTTACCTTTTATTTATCTTTATTTACATTCTTCTACCTTTTATTTATCTTTATTTACATTTTTATTTAGATTCTTACACCTTTTATTTATCTTTATTTACATTTTTATTTACATTCTTTTACCTTTTATTTATCTTTATTTAATATTTGTATTTACATTATTTTACCTTTATTTATTTTTATTTACATTATTTTACCTTTTATTTATCTTTATTTACATTCTTCTACCTTTTATTCATCTTTATTTACATTATTTTACCTTTTATTTATCTTTATTTACATTCTTCTACCTTTTATTTATCTTTATTTACATTTGTATTTACATTCTTTGACCTTTTATTTATCTTTATTTACATTCTTCTACCTTTTATTTATCTTTATTTACATTCTTCTACCTTTTATTTATCTTTATTTACGTTCTTTGACCTTTTATTTATCTTTATTCACATTCTTTTACCTTTTATGTATCTTTATTTACATTTTTATTTACATTATTTTACCTTTTATTTATCTTTATTTACATTCTTTTACCTTTTATTTATCTTTATTTACATTCTTCTACCTTTTATTTATCTTTATTTACATTCTTTTACCGTTTATTTATCTTTATTTACATTCTTCTACCTTTTTTTATCTTTATTTAATATTTTTATTTACATTATTTTACCTTTTATTTATCTTCATTTACATTATTTTACCTTTTATTTATCTTTATTTACATTCTTCTACCTTTTATTTATCTTTATTTACATTATTTTACCTTTTATTTATCTTTATTTACATTCTTCTACCTTTTATTTATCTTTATTTACATTATTTTACCTTTTATTTATCTTTATTTACATTCTTCTACCTTTTATTTATCTTTATTTACATTTTTATTGACATTTTTTACCTTTTATGTATCTTTATTTACATTTGTATTTACATTCTTTGACCTTTGATTTATCTTTATTTACATTCTTCTACCTTTTATTTATCTTTATTTACATTCTTCTACCTTTTATGTATCTTTATTTACGTTCTTTTGCTTTTTATTTATCTTTATTTACATTTTTATTTACATTCTTTTACTTTTTATTTATCTTTATTTACATTATTTTACCTTTTATTTATCTTTATTTACATTTTTATTTACATTGTTTTACCTTTTATTTATCTTTATTTACATTTTCACCTTCTTTTATCTTTTATTTACCTTCCATCTACCTTTTTCATTTACATTCTTTTACCTTTTATTTACCTTTTTATTCACCTTCTTTTACTTACCTTTTTCTTTTACCTTTTATGTACCTTATTTTACAACCTATTTACTTGTGTTACTCAGAGGTCTAGTGGTTAGAGTGTCCGCCCTGAGATGGGTAGGTTGTGAGTTCAAACCCCGGCCGAGTCATACCGAAGACTATAAAAATGGGAGCCATTATCTCCCTGCTTGGCACTCAGCATCAAGTGTTGGAATTGGGGGTTAAATCACCTAAAATGATTACCGGGCGCAGCCACCGCTGCTGCTCACCGCTACCCTCACCTCCCAGGGGGTGAACAAGGGGATGGGTTAAATGCAGAGGACAAATTTCACCACACCTAGTGTGTGTGTGTGTGAGGCTATCATTGGTACTTTAACTTTAAATACATTTTTCTTTTACTTTTTATTTTACAACTTATTTACTTGTGTTACTTTGTATTCACTTTTAACTTCTATATTCTTTCTTTTACCTTTTATCTACCTTCTTGTACCTTCATATTGACTTTCATTGACCTTTGTTTACCCCATATTTACTTATTTTACCTTTATGTAACTTTAAAAAAAAAAAATGTTTACCTTTTTATTTACCTTCTTTCACCATTTATTTACTTATTCTATCTTGTATGTACCTTTTTTTTCCACCCAATGTAACTTATTTTATCATTCATTACCTTTTACCTTCTATGTACCTTTTAATTAACTTATTTTACCTTCCTGTGCTTTCTATCTAATTATTTGACCTTTTATTTACCTTTTTTTAAACCTTATTTGACCCTGTATTTACTTATTTTACCTCTGTTTACCTTTCACCTTCTTCTACCTTCCATTCAACTTGTTTTACCCTATTTTCCCATTATCTGGACTAATCGTAGCAACAACATTCAAATCCAATATTTGTTCCATTGTTGTTCTTTTTCAACACATCTAAATATCCTACCTTTCAAAAAGCCACCAACAATCTCATCTTATAAAAGTAAAAAATGGAACTAAATGAAACATGTATTGACACAGTACATCACTGTTTACATCTGCCGATATCTTCAACAACTAGATGCTGCATGCAAGTTTCCATGGCAACCATCTCTTATTCGTAACCCTGATTACAGCCAGATGAGAAAGTGACGTCAGGCCGATCATCATCAGACCTAAATCCTGCTGCCTGGCTGGATTAGCGTGCAGCTGGACAGGAGAGCGAGGCGGAGATGGACGGAGGCGGGGAGCGAGCAGATGGACGGCGACTTTCTTGTCTAATTGGCCGTGTTTGAGGGGAAGCCAGAGCATTACCAAGATGAAGGATGAATGTGAGCTTGGAAGGACGGGGGGTTGAAAAAAAGGACAGGACATTGCGAGATTGACCATATAAGGAAGCAATCTTCCTTAATTAGGGAGTCCCGATACAATATTGATATCGCTCTGATATCAGCAAGCAGTTCTGCAGAGTGTCAACTTATTGTCCAAAGTTGGTCTTTTCTTCCTTTTGAGTCAAGTTGGGTGGGAGGAAATAAGTTGTGGAGAGTTGGAGTACAAACAGTGATCCACTTTGCACACGTTTGGTACAGTAGGGGGTTTTTTGCAATGCGGTCTGCTGAAAATGATGGAAAGCGCCACTGTACAGAGCAACCGATGCCACAGTCCAAGTCAGAATTGCCACAAAACAAAACACATTCTAGGATATTAAACACTGCCCTTTGGCAGCTAAAGTGGATAGCGCACGTCCCAAATTTGTCACGTTTCATGTGTCAGGTAACCCGTGACGAACGGGGCCATATGACTCACCTTCCTATTGCGCGTGCTATTAAGTTTGTACGTGTTTTAGTGCGTGCAAACCTTAAGAAAATCAGGCCCAAAGTCACTACTGGTCCTAGGTTTCCTAGTAAATAATGCTAAAAACCACTGAAAGCTGTTTAGTGACGCATACGAGTCATGTTTACATTCATTTTACTACCTCCTTGACTACTAATAATCGGTATAAGCGCTGAAAAAAACACATAAAAATATCAAAGTGATTTAAGTGGACTAATATTGGGGTGAAAGTTAACGTTAAAGTTAAAGCACAACACACTCGGTGTGGTGAAATTTGACCCATCCCCTTGTTTACCCCCTGGGAGGTGGTGGCTTTTTGAAAGGTAGGAGATTTAGCTGTGTTGAAAAAGAACAATGGATTTAAATGTTGTTGCTACGATTAGTCCGGATAATGAGAAAATAGGGAGCGCGTAAAAGAGGGTAAAACAAGTTGAATGGAAGGTATAAGAAGGTGAAAGGTAAAATAAGTAAATACAGGGTAAAAAATAAGGTTTAAAAAGGGTAAATAAAATGTAAAAGAATTAGATAGAAAGTACAGCAAGGTAAAATAAGTTAATTAAAATATATATAGAAGGTAAAAGGTAATGAATGAAAAAAGAAGGTACATTGGCTGTAAATAAAAAGGTAAAATAGGTAAATAAATGGTGAAAGAAGGTAAATAAAAAGGTAAAAGAAGGTAAAAAAATGTGTAAAGAAAGTTACATAAAGGTAAAATAAGTAAATAAGGTATAAATAAAGGTCAATGAAAGTCAATATGAAGGTAAAAAAAAGAATATAGAAGTTAAACGTGAATAAAAAGTAACAAGTAAATACGTTGTAAATTAAGGTACCTAAAAGGTAAAAGAAGTTAATAAAAGATAAAAGAAAAAAGTTAGTTAATGTTAAAGAACCAATGATTGTCATGATTGGTGAAATGTGTCTTCTGCATTTCACCCATCCCCCTTGTTTATCCCCCTGGGAGGTGAGGGGAGCAGTGAGCAGCAGCGGTGGCCGCGCCCGGGAATCATTTTTGGTGATTTAACCCCCAATTCCAACCCTTGATGCTGAGTGCCAAGCAGGGAGGTAATGGCTCCCATTTTTAGGTGAATGGTAAACTAAGTAAATACAGGGTAACAAATAAGGTTTAAAAAGGGTAAATAAAATGTAAAAGAATTAGATAGAAAGTACAGCAAGGTAAAATAAGTTAATTAAAATATATATAGAAGGTAAAAGGTAATGAATGAAAAAAGAAGGTACATTGGCTGTAAATAAAAAGGTAAAATAGGTAAATAAATGGTGAAAGAAGGTAAATAAAAAGGTAAAAGAAGGTAAAAAAATGTGTAAAGAAAGTTACATAAAGGTAAAATAAGTAAATAAGGGGTAAATAAAGGTCAATGAAAGTCAATATGAAGGTAAAAGAAGGTAGATAAAAGGTAAAAGAAAGAATATAGAAGTTAAAAGTGAATAAAAAGTAACACAAGTAAATACGTTGTAAATGAAGGTACCTAAAAGGTAAAAGAAGTTAATAAAAGATAATAGAAAAAAGTTAGTTAATGTTAAAGTACCAATGATTGTCATGATTGGTGAAATGTGTCTTCTGCATTTCACCCATCCCCCTTGTTTACCCCCCTGGGAGGTGAGGGGAGCAGTGAGCAGCAGCGGTGGCCGCGCCCGGGAATCATTTTTGGTGATTTAACCCCCAATTCCAACCCTTGATGCTGAGTGCCAAGCAGGGAGGTAATGGCTCCCATTTTTAGGTGAATGGTAAACTAAGTAAATACAGGGTAACAAATAAGGTTTAAAAAGGGTAAATAAAATGTAAAAGAATTAGATAGAAAGTACAGCAAGGTAAAATAAGTTAATTAAAATATATATAGAAGGTAAAAGGTAATGAATGAAAAAAGAAGGTACATTGGCTGTAAATAAAAAGGTAAAATAGGTAAATAAATGGTGAAAGAAGGTAAATAAAAAGGTAAAAGAAGGTAAAAAAATGTGTAAAGAAAGTTACATAAAGGTAAAATAAGTAAATAAGGGGTAAATAAAGGTCAATGAAAGTCAATATGAAGGTAAAAGAAGGTAGATAAAAGGTAAAAGAAAGAATATAGAAGTTAAAAGTGAATAAAAAGTAACACAAGTAAATACGTTGTAAATGAAGGTACCTAAAAGGTAAAAGAAGTTAATAAAAGATAATAGAAAAAAGTTAGTTAATGTTAAAGTACCAATGATTGTCATGATTGGTGAAATGTGTCTTCTGCATTTCACCCATCCCCCTTGTTTACCCCCCTGGGAGGTGAGGGGAGCAGTGAGCAGCAGTGGTGGCCGCGCCCGGGAATCATTTTTGGTGATTTAACCCCCAATTCCAACCCTTGATGCTGAGTGCCAAGCAGGGAGGTAATGGCTCCCATTTTTGTAGTCTTTGGTATTGAACTGACGACCTACCCATCTGAGGGCGGGGACACTAACCACTAGGCCACTGAGCAGGTCAGTGAAGCAAGTGGTGGCTAAAAGGTGCCAAATAAAAGAAAATGGCGGTGTAAAAGTGGCTGATGGGCCTTAGGTTTGACACCTGTGCACCAGACTTTCCATTTCACCTCCCATCCACCCCCGTCCCTAAGCCTCCAGGGCACGGGGCAGCAGGTTGTGACCTGGATGTAGGAGGGTCAAGCTGGGGGTCAAAGTAAGGCCACGTGCTGGCCTGCTTGACACAAACAAGATGGAAGCAGATTCATACCTGGTGAGGTTCGGATGCCCAGGTTGCGTGTGAAGTCGTCTTTGAGCGTGCTCAGAACCCCCGTCATGTCCTCCTTCACTTCCTCCAGACTGATGATGTCCTCCACCAGGGCGGCGCTGATGTTCACTTTGGAGGACCGTCCCTTGGTCTTGGCTGGGGGGGGAGGAGGGAAATGAAGCAAATCGTGGAGAGCGGAGCGGACTCAAGTGCGTGATGGTTCTTACCTTTAGCCTTGTTGGTGGCATAGAGTCGAGCGCGTGCAGCAGCGGGGAGGCAGGGGGCGCCGGGGAGCAAGGATGTGGGGTCCACCCTGGTGGGACACCCGAGCGCTCTCACCAGGGTGCCACACAGCAGGGGGCGGAGTCGGATCAGACCATTGGCCGCCATGAGACTAAACATACACATATTTACAATATTATTGCCATCATACAAAAGCATTGGAAATGACAACATTTCTTTATAAACAATACGTTTGGCGCTACCTTTTAAGCACATTATAATGGGACTGTCTGTCGTCACTACTCCATATATGCATCGTAACTCCGCTTCTCAACACGTCTAAACATGTTTTTCATTTTCATTCATCAAAATAGTGTATGCATAAGAACAATTATGCAAATAAGACAACCGATTGATTTGACATTAAGTGGGATTTTCCATTTTGTTTTTTTACACATCTGAACACACTTATTTACTTTCATCCATTTTAAATATTACTGTACTTAATCTGTATTGTTATTATTCATGTATTTATGAATTAATACAAATACCTAAGTAGAAATAATTTAAAAAAAATATATATATACACACACACACACACACACACACACACACACACACACACACACACACACACACACACACACACACACACACAAAAAAAATGTATAAAAAGATGATTTAAAAATATATAAGGTTGATCGGCAACACTAAATGGTCCCCAGTGTGTGAATGTTGTCTGTCTATCTGTGTTGGCCCTGCGATGAGGTGGCGACTTGTCCAGGGTGTACCCCGCCTTCCGCCCGATTGTAGCTGAGATAGGCTCCAGCGCCCCCCGCGACCCCGAAGGGAATAAGCGGTAGAAAATGAATGGATGGAAATACATTTTATATTAAATATTTTTGTACTTTTACTAAAATAAAAAATGTCTAAATTGTATATTAGCTCAAAATGCAAGAGAAAACAACCTTATCTATACCGATCATATAGTAATTAGGTCTACTAAGTATATATGTTTATGTGTGTGTGTGTATATATACAGGTAAAAGCCAGTAAATTAGAATATTTTGAAAAACTAGATTTATTTCAGTAATTGCATTCAAAAGGTGTAACTTGTACATTATATTTATTCATTGCACACAGACTGATGCATTCAAATGTTTATTTCATTTAATTTTGATGATTTGAAGTGGCAACAAATGGAAATCCAAAATTCCGTGTGTCACAAAATTAGAATATTACTTAAGGCTAATACAAAAAAGGGATTTTTAGAAATGTTGGCCAACTGAAAAGTATGAAAATGAAAAATATGAGCATGTACAATACTCAATACTTGGTTGGAGCTCCTTTTGCCTCAATTACTGCGTTAATGCGGCGTGGCATGGAGTCGATGAGTTTCTGGCACTGCTCAGGTGTTATGAGAGCCCAGGTTGCTCTGATAGTGGCCTTCAACTCTTCTGCGTTTTTGGGTCTGGCATTCTGCATCTTCCTTTTCACAATACCCCACAGATTTTCTATGGGGCTAAGGTCAGGGGAGTTGGAGGGCCAATTTAGAACAGAAATACCATGGTCCGTAAACCAGGCACGGGTAGATTTTGCGCTGTGTGCAGGCGCCAAGTCCTGTTGGAACTTGAAATCTCCATCTCCATAGAGCAGGTCAGCAGCAGGAAGCATGAAGTGCTCTAAAACTTGCTGGTAGACGGCTGCGTTGACCCTGGATCTCAGGAAACAGAGTGGACCGACACCAGCAGATGACATGGCACCCCAAACCATCACCCAACCATGCAAATTTTGCATTTCCTTTGGAAATCGAGGTCCCAGAGTCTGGAGGAAGACAGGAGAGGCACAGGATCCACGTTGCCTGAAGTCTAGTGTAAAGTTTCCACCATCAGTGATGGTTTGGGGTGCCATGTCATCTGCTGGTGTCGGTCCACTCTGTTTCCTGAGATCCAGGGTCAACGCAGCCGTCTACCAGCAAGTTTTAGAGCACTTCATGCTTCCTGCTGCTGACCTGCTCTATGGAGATGGAGATTTCAAGTTCCAACAGGACTTGGCGCCTGCACACAGCGCAAAATCTACCCGTGCCTGGTTTACGGACCATGGTATTTCTGTTCTAAATTGGCCCGCCAACTCCCCTGACCTTAGCCCCATAGAAAATCTGTGGGGTATTGTGAAAAGGAAGATGCAGAATGCCAGACCCAAAAACGCAGAAGAGTTGAAGGCCACTATCAGAGCAACCTGGGCTCTCATAACACCTGAGCAGTGCCAGAAACTCATCGACTCCATGCCACGCCGCATTAACGCAGTAATTGAGGCAAAAGGAGCTCCAACCAAGTATTGAGTATTGTACATGCTCATATTTTTCATTTTCATACTTTTCAGTTGGCCAACATTTCTAAAAATCCCTTTTTTGTATTAGCCTTAAGTAATCTTCTAATTTTGTGACACACGGAATTTTGGATTTTCATTTGTTGCCACTTCAAATCATCAAAATTAAATGAAATAAACATTTGAATGCATCAGTCTGTGTGCAATGAATAAATATAATGTACAAGTTACACCTTTTGAATGCAATTACTGAAATAAATCTAGTTTTTCAAAATATTCTAATTTACTGGCTTTTACCTGTATATATATAAACACACAAACTAGAGTTATGACAAAAACAAATCAACACTGATTTAATTCCAATTTTGTATGTATGTAAAAAGATGTCTACTGAGATTTTATAATGATGGTTTAGTCATAATAAAATAATTCTCTGAATCCTCAGTATGTGGGCCATGTTAGAATGTTTCTCTGATGTGTTATTGTTACGCAGACTGTAGTCATGGCACATATCAGCCAGTAGGAGGTGACATCCATCTTGTACCTGCCTAAGAACACCACCATCCCTACCCCCTTCCCTCCTTCCCTCCTTTGTCCTGGACTCGCCACCTCCCACCTTGATGAAGGTGACAGGTACAGACACACTTGTGGAGTAACAAACTCTTTCATTGTCAGTGGTGTGAAGAAGTCCCTGGCAAGCTTTGAACTTAAAACCACAAGACATTTCTCACTAGCATGTTATTCCTAGGACTTCAGGCAGACCTCCACCATCGCTGAAGGTCTTCTATTCCACTTTTTGTCTTCCAAAAATGTCAACTTCCTCGCTCAAATTCTCACGTTTGGGATAGTCCTAACAGCATAAATGCCTCTGACACTTCACACATGCAGCTTTGACAAAAAGCAGGCTTTGCTACACATCTTAAAATGCAACCTGTCCGCTGAAGAGACGGAAGCTGCCAGTTTGATCATTTAGTTTTTCTACAGCAAATAGGCTAACTTGGCTTGATGCATTGTTAGCTACATGCTAACATTGCATTACGACGTTTATGTACACAAATATTACTCGTAATTAAAGTGCACAAAAGTGCTTCTAGGAGACACACAGCTGACTAGCATTCTTCTTCTTCTTTTATGGCATTAAAGGAGTGTAAACCCTCCGTCACATACTTACATACCTTCCCATGCCCAATTCTATTCCATTGACCCGTGTCATCTCAAAGCTTCACTAGAATGTTCTGGTTGTAGCCCTTTAAGAGTAACCTCTTTCTGTCCATGTCCTCTAACTTCCTCTCTTAGATTTTGCTCCAGTATTTCCCAGGATGAGTGACTGCTTGTTCCACTGACTCTACCTCATTGCAGATATCACATCATCCTGTTGGGTGTTTGTCGATAAAGTGCAATGTCTTATTCAGTCTATATATATATATATATTGACAAACACTTTCCCAAAGACAACAACCTAAGAAAAGTATTCAACAAGAACAACATTAAATTGAGCTACAGCTGCATGAACAATATACGACAAATCATCTCAAACCACAACAAAACAATTGCAAATGAGCCGTCGACCCCCAGTCAGAGCGACTCCAAAACCAACAAAGCATGTAACTGTCGAAAGAAACCTGATTGCCCCCTCAACGGGGGGTGCTTACAAACATCAGTTGTCTACCAATCTAAGGTAATACGCAAGGACATTAACACATCCGACACATATGTAGGATTAACCGAGGGTGAATTCAAAACCAGATGGAACAATCACAAGGCTTCTTTCAGGAACAAAACCTGCGAAATACCACAGAACTCAGCAAACACATTTGGGACCTCAAAGACAATAATGTTGAATATTCAATAACATGGCAAATTCTTGCATCCAGCACACCTTACAATAGTGGTAATAAAAGATGCAACCTATGCTTGAAAGAGAAACTGTTTATTATTTACCGTCCAGACCTGTCATCCCTCAACAAGCGCAGCGAAATTGTAACAACATGCCGCCATAGACGGAAACACCTCCTAGGTAACACATGAGCCAATCACCACGCCCCTAGGCCAGCCTGTACCCACCCACTCTGTGCCCTATATAAACCATGGTATGCGAATGCTCCCATTAAAATCTCCTGATGATTGAGGGTACCCCCCTCATGAAACAGGCCTGTAGAGATGAAATAGTCTTGTGATTTTTTCCCCACACATACATACATACATACATACATACATACATACATATATATATATATATATATATATATATATATATATATATATATATATCAGTGACGTGCGGTGAGGTTGATGGCTGGTGAGGCACTGACTTCATCACAGTCAGATTTACAAACATATGAACCCTAAAGAGTATCTTATTCACCATTTGATTGGCAGCAGTTAACGGGTTATGTTTAAAAGCTCATACCAGCATTCTTCCCTGCTTGTCACTCAGCATCAAGGCTTGGAATTGGGGGTTAAATCACCAAAAATGATTCCCGGGCGCGGCGCCGCTGATGCCCACTGCTCCCCTCACCTCCCAGGGGGTGAACAAGGGGATGGGTCAAATGCAGAGGACACATTTCATTACACCTAGTGTGTGTGTGACAATCATTGCTACTTTAACTTAACTTTAACTTTACACATACTAACTGTAGCACACAAAAAAAGCACATTTAATAAAAAAACGTTATTATGGTCTTACCTTTACTTTTAAATTAAGTCCATGCGCCGCAACTAAAGCCCTCACTTCAACTTTCCACGTGCAAGATTGAATCTATTTAAAAAAGTGTAACCGAGGGTTTATAAATGTGGCCTATACTGTATGAAACTACAAAATAACAAACACGGAGGCTCCAGTTTACACGAGGACCACTTTATTTACCTTCTTTCAAAAACCTCCGCAACGTGACATCACTTCCGCTCTTAGCGCCTTCAAAATAAGAGCTCAAGGCATATACTGTATAACAGCGCATAACAGGAACTTAACATCACAAAGAGGAAAGCCCATGAAAATAGGTTACAAAAGTTATTTAATAAGAAGCCAAAAAGTGCAAAAACAATAATGTTCGTGTTGGAGGAGTTGTGAATTAGTTGTGTCCCTGCAGTCATTCACAACTCCTCCAACACCAACATTATTGTTTTTGCACTTTTTGGCTTCTTATGAAATAACTTTTTAAAATAGATTCAATCCTCCACGTGGAAAGTTTAAGTGTGGGCTTTAGTTGATATAACAATTCTACGGCGGGGGTGCAGGAGGCGAGCCTCAGCCAGTGCGTCTTTTGCAGCCGTTTTATGATCGCTCAGCACAAGAAATACGTTACACACATACAGTTGTTGACAAAATACACTGTACATTATATACCTCAGCTAACTAAACTATGGAAATGTATAATATAATTCATATAGCAATACAGTCTCACTGCCCAGCAGGCCAGCAGTTAGCCGAGTCCGGAATCCATGTTGAGGCACTGAGTGACGTGCCTCAACTGGCTGCTGTTCACCGCACCGTCTCTTCTCAGTATTTGAACGGCAAATGTGAAAATTCAGCAATTTTGAATAAAAATAATCTAAAACTGGTGAAGTTAAATGGAAAATAACTTCATAGTATAATCACTCGATACATATAACAATTTAATTTTTTTTTTTCTTTTTACATTTTTTTTCTTTCCATGATGCATGACTGCACGTCACTGATATATATATATACACATACATACATACATAAAAATAAATTTTGCCTTGGTGCCCTAAAATATGAGCCCTCCTTTAAGGCAACACTTGCCTTGACCTTAAAAAGTTAAAATCCAAGGCCTGTAAGTGTATTATATATTACTTAAATTTAAAAAAAAATTCTAGCCAAACATTTATTAAAGTCAAATACAAATAAGTATTTCTTTTCTAAAGTAAATGTGTACAGCAGATATAGATCATCTACATCAACATGATGATTTGTCTGAGTGGTTGCAAAGGACAGATTAAAAATAAATAAATAAATAAAAAAAAATAATAAAAAAACATTTTTGATTTTTTTTTCATCGATTAAATGGTAAATGGGTTATACTTGTATAGCACTTTTCTACCTCAAAGCGCTTTCCACATTCACCCATTCACACACTGATGCAAGGCCCTAACCAGCACCCATCAGGAGCAAGGGTGAAGTGTCTTGCTCAAGGACACAACGGACATGACGAGGTTGGTAGTAGGTGGGGATCGAACCAGGAACCCTCAGGTTGCTGGCACGGCCACTCTCCCAACTGCGGCACGCCGTCCCCTTGAAAATTTAAAAGATTAAAAATCCCGATTCATTCGAAAAATCTATTTAAAAAATGACTGCTTACAAATATTCATTTCCATGGATGAATAAGAAAGTTCATGTTACACAGACGTTGCACTAAACCTGCAGAAAATAGTTCTCAGGTTTCTCTAGGTTTACATTTGCACTATTTTCTTACACTTTATGAAACATCCATCCATCCATCTTCTTCCGCTTATCCGAGGTCGGGTCGCGGGGGCAGCAGCCTAAGCAGGGAAGCCCAGACTTCCCTCTCCCCAGCCACTTCGTCCAGCTCTTCCTGTGGGACCCCAAGGCGTTCCCAGGCCAGCCGGGAGACATAGTCTTCCCAACGTGTCCTGGGTCTTCCCCGCGGCCTCCTACCGGTCGGACGTGCCCTAAACACCTCCCTAGGGAGGCGTTCGGGTGGCATCCTGACCAGATGCCCGAACCACCTCATCTGGCTCCTCTCCATGTGGAGGAGCAGCGGCTTTACTTTGAGCTCCTCCCGAATGACAGAGCTTCTCACCCTATCTCTAAGGGAGAGACCCGCCACCCGGCGGAGGAAACTCATTTCGGCCGCTTGTACCCGTGATCTTGTCCTTTCGGTCATAACCCAAAGCTCATGACCATAGGTGAGGATGGGAACGTAGATCGACCGGTAAATCGAGAGCTTTGCCTTCCGGCTCAGCTCCTTCTTCACCACAACGGATCGATACAGCGTCCGCATTACTGAAGACGCCGCACCGATCCGCCTGTCGATCTCACCATCCACTCTTCCCTCACTCGTGAACAAGACTCCGAGGTACTTGAACTCCTCCACTTGGGGCAAGATCTCCTCCCCAACCCGGAGATGGCATTCCACCCTTTTCCGGGAGAGAACCATGGACTCGGACTTGGAGGTGCTGATTCTCATCCCAGTCGCTTCACACTCGGCTGCGAACCGATCCAGTGAGAGCTGAAGATCCTGGCCAGATGAAGCCATCAGGACCACATCATGTTTAAAAAGCAGAGACCTAATCCTGCAGCCACCAAACCAGATCCCCTCAACGCCTTGACTGCACCTAGAAATTCTGTCCATAAAAGTTCAGAACAGAATGGGTGACAAAGGGCAGCCTTGGCGGAGTCCAACCCTCACTGGAAACGTGTCCGACTTACTGCCGGCAATGCGGACCAAGCTCTGACACTGATCATACAGGGAGCGGACCGCCACAATCAGACAGTCCGATACCCCATACTCTCTGAGCACTCCCCACAGGACTTCCCGAGGGACACGGTCCAATGCCTTCTCCAAGTCCACAAAGCACATGTAGACTGGTTGGGCAAACTCCCATGCACCCTTGAAACATTTCTTACATATTCCTTCATTTGAAGATCTTATTGTTAAGTGTTCAATGTGATTTGAACATGTTGTTGACATTCTTTGTGTTGACGTTTCCGTTCTGCCTTGATAGCTGAGTAATAATTATAATCAAAGGAAGGCTACATTTCAAATCAAATATATTTTTTCCTGCTCCTCGAAAAACATCAATAATTATTGATATCAACCATTATAAAAGCCTTGTATCGTGATACACTTTTCAGCCGTATCACGAAGCAATAACTACACTTTGTATTATTGGCTGGCTGTCATGTTTGTAATCATGAGTTAGTTAGCAGGGAAGAACAATTCCCTAAAAGCATTTTGATGCAGATTTCAGGGTGAATGTTTTCCCTAAATCAAAGTCAGCAAGCAAAAGTGTGAATGTACCTCCAGAGATGAAGTGATGTATCCCAACGTGCCAGACAGGCTCGGCTGCCTTTTTCCCACAAGCTGATAGGATCCGTTGTGGAGTGGACCTTTTTACACTGATGTGGGACGCTGACGGAGATCCTTGGTGGGGAAGTCAAGCAGAAAATATGAAGCACAGGTGTTCAATGGATACTGTAGTCACACATCCTGTGTGCACACCTTGACTACACACACAGCCCGCATGCAGCTCGCCTTTGTACACTTCACCATTGTATCACACACACACACACACACACACACACGCACACACACGCACACACACACACACACACACACACATGCACACACACACACACGCACACACGCACACACACACACACACGCACACACACACACACACACAATCTGATCCAGCTCTCCTCAGAATGTAAACATCATCTTTCAAACATTAACAATGTGACTTTTTACCACTATTACATTTTGATGTCAAAGAAGACAAACCAACAAAAAAAGGCAAATACTTCATGATAGTGACACTACACTTTATGATAGTGACACTACACTTGATGATAGTGACACTACACTTGATGATAGTGACACTACACTTTATGATAGTGACACTACACTTGATGATAGTGACACTACACTTGATGATAGTGGCACTACACTTTATGATAGTGACACTACACTTTATGATAGTGACACTACACTTGATGATAGTGACACTACACATTATGATAGTGACACTACACCTGATGATAGTGACACTACACCTGATGATAGTGACACTACACTTGATGATAGTGACACTACACTTGATGATAGTGGCACTACACTTTATGATAGTGACACTACACTTGATAGTGACACTACACTTTATGATAGTGACACTACACTTGATGATAGTGACACTACACTTTATGATAGTGACACTACACTTGATAGTGACACTACACTTGATGATAGTGACACTACACTTCATGATAGTGGCACTACACTTGATGATAGTGGAACTACACTTTATGATAGTGACACTACACATTATGAGTGACATTACGCTTTATGAGTGACATTACGCTTGATGATAGTGACACTACACTTGATGATAGTGACACTGCACTTTATGATAGTGACACTACACTTTATGATAGTGACACTACACTTGATGATAGTGACACTACACTTTATGATAGTGACACTACACTTTATGATAGTGACACTACACTTGATGATAGTGACACTACACTTGATGATAGTGACACTGCACTTTATGATAGTGACACTACACTTTATGATAGTGACACTACACTTGATGATAGTGACACTACACTTTATGATAGTGACACTACACATTATGATAGTGACACTACACTTTATGATAGTGATACTACACTTGATGATAGTGACACTACACTTTATGATAGTGACACTACACATTATGATAGTGACACTACACATTATGATAGTGACACTACACTTTATGAGTGACACTACACTTGATGATAGTGACACTACACTTGATGATAGTGACACTACACTTGATGATAGTGACACTACACTTTATGATAGTGACACTACACATTATGATAGTGACACTACACTTTATGATAGTGATACTACACTTGATGATAGTGACACTACACTTTATGATAGTGACACTACACATTATGATAGTGACACTACACATTATGATAGTGACACTACACTTTATGAGTGACACTACACTTGATGATAGTGACACTACACTTGATGATAGTGACACTACACTTGATGATAGTGACACTACAAGTGTCTTCAACACTTAGCTAGTGATACAGCAACTCAAGTGTGCAACTCTTAATAGTTGTATAAGTGTTACATTCTGACATCATGCGTCTATTTCATGACCACAATATAGCATCCACATAAAGAATTGTTTGAAATGTTTCCAGTCACGTAAAGAAAAGACAAATATCTCACCTCTGCTTTCTTTTTGTCAAAGTAGTTGTCACACTGATGAAACATGGAGATCATGAAGCTGCACACTAAATGGAAGATCTTCATCGGGAAATATGTATGTTTAAGAATCGCGTTTATGTTTTGGTCTGGTAAACAAAAATCGGGTGACGGAATTAACAAGCAGCGTGTTGGTTAATTGATTAAAAATAACGATATATTGGAGTTAATTGATTAAAAAGAATGATTTATTAAATTAGCAGCGTGAAGGTCGGCGTTGTGAGACATGTTATATCTCCGTTCTCCACGTCGGCACGACGTCATTTCATCAAATATAGTTCCAATAAATGAAAGCAAGTAAGTGTACCAAGTAACCAAGTAAGTGTACCAAGTAACCAAGTAAGAGTACCAAGTAACCAAGTAAGAGTACTAAGTAACCAAGTAAGTGCACTTACCTGCTACTTAGTCACAGGCGCATGCTGGCGAGGGGAAGCCATACTTGACATCTGTGTCGTCATCATAGCGCTTGAAATGCACACCACACGTACCACTGGGCGGGGAACTCACTAGACTCTGACACTCCGCGTGCGTTCGGGATGTGCTAAAATTGAAATCGAGCGCGCTCCGGTTACTCTTGAAACGTCATCACAACGCGCCTTTGTTGTTGGACGGCTGCAAAGCCCCGCTGCCCGTACTCGTCGCAACTAGTTTTCACCAAGAAGACGGCCAGATAGAGTTCCACCATGAGCGTGGGTAGTGTTTAACATCCGTGAAGCATCCCAAAAGTGGGATTAGAAGCAAGTCACGTCGGAGAAGAAGTCCCCCTTTTTCTCGAGGAAGTTTGACAGGCGCGAGGAGGTAAGTGCTAGCCCCCGTCAAGCTAGCAGCTAGCCACCAAACTGCTCGAATAAAGCTGTCTAATTTCTCCATTGGTCATTTTTACCCTCATTATTGCTACATTAGAGTTAATACACACTTGTGAAAGCGGTTAGAATTAAAGTTAGTTGTCTGTCGCAGAGATATTTCCCTTTTATGGGATTTTTGATTGATTGATACATTTATTAGTAGATTGCACAGTGAAGTACATATTCTCTACAATTGACCACTAAATGGTAACACCCCAATACGTTTTTCCACTTCTTTAAGTCGGGGTCCAAGTAAATCAAGTCATGGTAATTGATATATATGAGAACTGTTTATTATTCATTGATGTAAACTGTGTTACAACAGGAAGTGTTAGACCTAAGTAGAAACAACTGTGTTACAACAGGAAGTGTTAGACATAAGTAGAAACAACGGTGTTACAACAGGAAGTGTTAGACCTAAGTAGAAACAACTGTGTTACAACAGGAAGTGTTAGATATAAGTAGGAAAACTGTGTTACAACAGGAAGTGTTAGACATAAGTACAAAAAACTGTTACAATGGGAAGTGTTAGACCTAAGTAGAAATAACTGTGTTACAACAGGAAGTGTTAGACATACTGTAAGTGGATAAAACTGTTACAACAGGAAGTGTTAGACATTAGTAGACAAAACTGTGTTACAACAGGAAGTGTTAGACTTAAGTAGAAACAACTGTGTTACAACAGGAAGTGTTAGACATAAGTAGAAAAACTGTTACAACAGGAAGTGTTAGTCATAAGTAGAAAAAAACTGTTACAACAGGAAGTGTTAGAAATACGTAGAAACATCTGTGTTACAACAGGAAGTGTTAGACATAAGTAGAAAAAACTATATTACAACAGGAAGTGTTAGACATAAGTAGAAAAAATTGTGTTACAAGAGGAAGTGTTAGACATAAGTATAAACAACTGTGTCACAACAGGAAGTGTTAGACCTAAGTAGAAGAAACTGTGTTACAACAGGAAGTATTAGAAATAAGTAGAAAAAACTTTGTTACAACAGAAAGTGTTAGACATAAGTAGAAACAACTGTGTTTCAACAGGAAGTGTTAAACATTAGTAGACAAAACTGTGTTACAACAGGAAGTGTTAGACATAAGTAGAAAAAACTGTTACAACAGGAAGTGTTAGACAAAAGTAGAAACAACTGTGTTACAACAGGAAGTGTTAGACATAAGTAGAAAAAACTGTTACAACAGGAAGTGTTAGACAAAAGTAGAAACAACTGTGTTACAATAGGAAGTGTTAGACATAAGTAGAAACAACGGTGTTACAACAGGAAGTGTTAGACATAAGTAGAAACAACTGTGTTACAATAGGAAGTGTTAGACATAAGTAGAAACAACGGTGTTACAACAAGAAGTGTTAGATATAAGTAGAAACAACTGTGTTACAACAGGTAGTGTTAGACATAAGTAGAAACAACTGTGTTACAACAGGAAGTGTTAGACATAAGTAGAAACAACTGTGTTACAACAGGAAGTGTTAGACATAAGTAGAAACAACGGTGTTACAACAGGAAGTGTTAGACCTAAGTAGAAGAAACTGTGTTACAACAGGAAGTATTAGAAATAAGTAGAAAAAACTTTGTTACAACAGAAAGTGTTAGACATAAGTAGAAACAACTGTGTTACAACAGGAAGTGTTAGACATAAGTAGAAACAACTGTGTTTCAACAGGAAGTGTTAAACATTAGTAGACAAAACTGTGTTACAACAGGAAGTGTTAGACATAAGTAGAAAAAACTGTTACAACAGGAAGTGTTAGACCTAAGTAGAAACAACTGTGTTACAACAGGAAGTGTTAGACAAAAGTAGAAACAACTGTGTTACAACAGGAAGTGTTAGACATAAGTAGAAACAACGGTGTTACAACAGGAAGTGTTAGACAAAAGTAGAAAAGGGGCAGCATTAGGCTACTCCTCTTCGGACATGTTGTTATTAAAAACTACAAAAAACAATGTGAAATATATTGTAAACATACTTGAATAACAACTAGAAGAGACAATTATTGAAGGATTTGTGTGTGAATGCTGAAGTTGAAGTGAAATGCTGACGGAATGTAGTATGAATGGAAGAATAGTTTGAATGTTGAAGAGCTGACGCAGAACTGAAATGCTAATGGAATGTAGAAATGGTTTAAATGTTGAAATCGTTTAAAAGCTGAAATAGTTTGAATGTTGGAATGGTTTCGATGTTCCGAATCACAAATACTTTATGAATCCTTGAGGAGAAAATAATATTTTCAGCCCAATCCCATTCAAGAGCAGACAAACATTACAGGGAGACGGAACAGGATTGCTGACGGGTCTGACAACTTCCGGCGCCCCTTACAAAAAAGATGTTGAAGAGTTTCAATTTCCAGGAAAACGGGAATTTGGTTTGGAACTTGGGGAAAGTGTTAGTGTGAATGTCCAGGATGAGTGGAGTGTGTTGATGTTATGTGGGCTCTGTACCGAGGATGTCGTTGTGGCTTGTGCAGCCCTTTGAGACACTTGTGATTCAGGGCTATATAAATAAATATTGATTGATTGATTGATGTTGGAATGGTTTGAATAGGTTGAAAAATGTGGGGATTGTGCAACTTTGAAAAATGTCCCATTCATTTCAATGGGAACTTCCTGGAAATTTGGGAATTTTGGGGAAATAATTATTAAGAGCATGAATGTCCTGAATGAGCTGAATTGGTTGGTGTTAGAATTGTTTAAATCAGGTAAGAAATGTTGAAGTAGTGAATGGTATTATGGAATTTCGGGAAAATCTGGAATTTTTTAAAACTTGGAAAATGGGTAGTTTGAATTTCCAGAATGGTGGAATGTGTCAAAGGTGGAATGGGTTGAAGAATGTGGGAATTGTGGAAGTTTGAAGAATGTTCCATTCATTTCAATGGAAATTTAAAAAAAATGTGGGAATTTCGGGAAAAGTGGGAATTTTTTTGAAAATGGTATAAAAAAACTTGAATAGTCTGAATGAGTTGACATTTTCCAAATCGGTCGAGAAATGTTGAAGTAGTAATATGTTGAATTGAGAAATTGTATTACGGAATTCCTGGAATTTTGGGAAAATCAGGAATTTTTCCAGTTAAAAAAACAACTTTGTTTTTTGTCCTAATTAAGGGGAATGTTTTGACGGTGGAACGGTTGAAGTGGGTTGAAAAATGTGACAGGAGTAGTTGCCAGGAGCAAGGGTGGAAATAGGGCTTTGGAAAACCAGGAATTCTGGGAAATCCTGGAATTTTTTTGAACTTGGAAAAATGGTAGTTTGAATTTCCAGGATGGTGGAATGTGTTGAAGGTGGAATGGTTGGAATCGGTTGAAAAATGTGGAAATGGCGGAAGTTTGAAAAATGGCCAATTCATTTTGAATGGGGAAAAATGTCCCGGAAAACCTGGAATTCTGGAAAATCTGGAGATTTTTGGAATTTGTCAAGGGAAAACCCGCGATTCCCGAATAGGCTGAACAGTTTGAAGTTGAAACTGTTTGAATCGGGTGAAAAATGTGGAAGGAGTAGTCACCAGAAAAAATGGTGGAAATAGGGATTTGGAAAACCAGGAATTCTGGGAAATCCTGGAATGTTTTTGAAGTTGGAAAAATGGTAGTTTGAATTTCCAGGATGGTGGCATGTGTTGAAGGTGGAATGGTTTGAATCGGTTGAAAAATGTGAAAATGGCGGAAGTTTGAAAAATGGCCAATTCATTTTGAATGTGAAAAATGTCCCGGAAAACATGGAATTCTGGAAAATCTGGAGATTTTTGGAATTTGTCAAGGGAAAACCCGCGATTCCCGAATAGGCTGAACAGTTTGAAGTTGAAACTGTTTGAATCGGGTGAAAAATGTGGAAGGAGTAGTCACCAGAAAAAATATTGGAAATAGGGCTTTGGAAAACCAGGAATTCTGGAAAATCCTGGAATTTTTTAGAAGTTGGAAAAATTGTAGTTTGTATTTACAGGATGGTGGCATGTGTTGAAGGTGGAATGGTTTGAATCGGTTGAAAAATGTGAAAATGGCGGAAGTTTGAAAAATGGCCAATTCATTTTGAATGGGAAAAATGTTCCGGAAAACCTGGAAATCTGGGAGTTTTTGGAATTTGTCGAGGGAAAGCCCGCGATTTCCGAGTAGGCTGAACAGTTTGAAGTTGGAAGGGTTTGAATCGGGTGAAAAATGTGGAAGGAGTAGTCACCAGACAAAATGGTGGAAATAGGGATTTGGAAAACCAGGAATTCTGGGAAATCCTGGAATTTTTTTGAAGTTGGAAAAATGGTAGTTTGAATTTCCAGGATGGTGGCATGTGTTGAAGGTGGAATGGTTTGAATCGGTTGAAAAATGTGAAAATGGCAGAAGTTTGAAAAATGGCCAATTCATTTTAAATGGGAAAAATGTCCCGGAAAACCTGGAATTCTGGAAAACCTAGAGATTTTTGGAATTTGTCAAGGGAAAACCCGCGATTCCCGAATAGGCTGAACAGTTTGAAGTTGAAACTGTTTGAATCGGGTGAAAAATGTGGAAGGAGTAGTCACCAGAAAAAATGGTGGAAATAGGGATTTGGAAAACCAGGAATTCTGGAAAATCCTGGAATTTTTTAGAAGTTGGAAAAATTGTAGTTTGTATTTCCAGGATGGTGGCATGTGTTGAAGGTGGAATGGTTTGAATCGGTTGAAAAATGTGAAAATGGCGGAAGTTTGAAAAATGGCCAATTCATTTTGAATGGGAAAAATGTCCCGGAAAACCTGGAATTCTGGACAATCTAGAGATTTTTGGAATTTGTCAAGGGAAAACCCGCGATTCCCGAATAGGCTGAACAGTTTGAAGTTGAAACTGTTTGAATCGGGTGAAAAATGTGGAAGGAGTAGTCACCAGAAAAAATGGTGGAAATAGGGATTTGGAAAACCAGGAATTCTGGAAAATCCTGGAATTTTTTAGAAGTTGGTAAAATTGTAGTTTGTATTTCCAGGATGGTGGCATGTGTTGAAGGTGGAATGGTTTGAATCGGTTGAAAAATGTGAAAATGGCAGAAGTTTGAAAAATGGCCAATTCATTTTGAATGGGAAAAATGTCCCGGAAAACCTGGACATCTGGGAGTTTTTGGAATTTGTCGAGGGAAAGCCCGCGATTTCCGAGTGGGCTGAACAGTTTGAAGTTGGAAGGGTTTGAATCGGGTGAAAAATGTGGAAGGAGTAGTCACCAGAAAAAATGGTGGAAATAGGGATTTGGAAAACCAGGAATTCTGGGAAATCCTGGAATTTTTTTGAAGTTGGAAAAATGGTAGTTTGAATTTCCAGGATGGTGGCATGTGTTGAAGGTGGAATGGTTTGAATCGGTTGAAAAATGTGAAAATGGCAGAAGTTTGAAAAATGGCCAATTCATTTTGAATGGGAAAAATGTCCCGAAAAACCTGGAATTCTGGAAAATCTAGAAATTTTTGGAAGTTGTCAAGGGAAAACCCGCGATTCCCGAATAGGCTGAACAGTTTGAAGTTGAAACTGTTTGAATCGGGTGAAAAATGTGGAAGGAGTAGTCACCAGAAAAAATGGTGGAAATAGGGATTTGGAAAACCAGGAATTCTGGAAAATCCTGGAATTTTTTAGAAGTTGGAAAAATTGTAGTTTGTATTTCCAGGATGGTGGCATGTGTTGAAGGTGGAATGGTTTGAATCGGTTGAAAAATGTGAAAATGGCAGAAGTTTGAAAAATGGCCAATTCATTTTGAATGGTGAAAAATGTCCCGGAAAACATGGAATTCTGGAAAATCTGGAGATTTTTGGAATTTGTCAAGGGAAAACCCGCGATTCCCGAATAGGCTGAACAGTTTGAAGTTGAAACTGTTTGAATCGGGTGAAAAATGTGGAAGGTAGAACGCGCCGAAATCTGGAGAAGAAGAAGAAATCGTTGAATAATAAATAAATGAATTTTGGTGTAGAAAACCATTGGAGCATTCACACAATAACGTTACTCGCTAGTTTGTTATCTGTATTGATGATTGGTGACACATTTCTTACTTCTACATTAGATCATTAGTGGCGTTGTATGCACATGTTAAACATAACCTAACATTTGATGAATAAACTAAAGAAAAAGGTAGCTCTGGGGTTATTTCCAAATGAAAGCACGTAGGTTACCAATACCCTCAGAGATGCTGAACGTTACATTGTTTATTTCCGCCCCCTAGGGAGGACACATGTCGTCTGCCGCAGAGACTGTGGAAAATGCTTCCATCATCTCCGAGAGCGGCACCCATGACGGGAACCGTCTGTGGATAGGCAACATCGACCCCAAAATCACAGAGTAAGTAAATGTCCAGTGTGGTATTATGTCACTGCACTGTTTACTAACTTTGGGGGGACAGATTGTCAACAATCAGTTGACGACGTGGCATAATAAATAACTACGTCAAGCGTCCTCAGAAGTAAACACAAATCCACATTGCACCGCAAAGCTAACAAATCCGACTCCAAACGCGGAAAGCTGCCAACTTTGAGCAGCGTGAAAGCGGCGGATGGCGAAGCTGATGTTTGGCAGCCTATGTTGTAAATCCCAAACTTTGCTTTCTAAAGTCTCCCGGAGAGGCACTGCATTGTGTGCATGATTGATGAACTGCGTGTGTGTAGTGCATGTGTGTGTGTGTGTGTGTGTGTGTGTGTGTGTGTGCTGCAGGCTGAGACTGAGCAGACGGCGCTGGGGTGTGTGAAAAAGAGGCATCAAGGCGTGGAGGCCGAGCAAAAGTGGGCAGCCATCATTCTTCACCCACCTGCCCTGTTTACTCTCTCGCTGTCAGCCTGGACCTGTGTTTGTGTTTTTTTGCATTATTGTTTGTTTATTTTCTATCATATCCACGCAGCCTTATGACAACAGCCCCAAAGTACATAGTTGGGAGCTCGATGTGGACTTTTTTTCGTACTCCGGTTGTTTTTGCATGCCTGTTGGTGGGCTTGTGCAGAACATACACGCCGTAGCTCTGGCGGGCGTCTAGACAGGCGTTTCCTTCCCTTTGCTATGCTCTACTCCGCTTCTGTTGAAGTAGCCACCGGTTTGCCGCACGGAGGAAAAACATGAGAAATGCCCCTGCTTGCTGACTGAGAAGAGGAATTAGCTCCTCTTTTGTTTGTGAGCTTTTAGACCTGCAATGCAAGAGCACGATTATTAGCCAAATTGTTCTTAATGATATTTTAAACATTAATTAATTTATGGCAAATATATACAGGTAAAAGCCAGTAAATTAGAATATTTTGAAAAACTTGATTTATTTCAGTAATTGCATTCAAAAGGTGTAACTTGTACATTATATTTATTCATTGCACACAGACTGATGCATTCAAATGTTTATTTCATTTAATTTTGATGATTTGAAGTGGCAACAAATGAAAATCCAAAATTCCGTGTGTCACAAAATTAGAATATTGTGTAAGGGTTAAATTTTGAAGACACTTGGTGCCACAAACTAATCAGCTGATTAACTCAAAACACCTGCAAAGGGCTTTAAATGGTCTCTCAGTCCAGTTCTGAAGCCTACACAAACATGGGGAAGACTTCAGATTTGACAGCTGTCCAAAAGGCAACCATCGACACATTGCACAAGGAGGGAAAGACACAAAAGGTTATTGCTGAAGAGGCTGGCTGTTCTCAGAGCTCTGTGTCCAAACACATTAATGGAGAGGCAAAGGGAAGGAAAAACTGTGGTCAGAAAAAGTGTACAAGCGATAGGGATCACCGCGCCCTGGTCAAGATTGTGAAAAAAAACCCATTCAAAAATGTGGGGGAGATTCAGAAGGAGTGGACAGCTGCTGGAGTCAGTGCTTCAAGATCCACCACCAAGAGACGCTTGAAAGACATGGGTTTCAACTGCCGCATACCTCGTGTCAAGCCACTGTTGACCAAGAAACAGCGCGAAAAGCGTCTCACCTGGGCTAAGGAAAAAAAGAGCTGGACTGCTGCCGAGTGGTCCAAAGTCATGTTTTCTGACGAAAGCAAATTTTGCATTTCCTTTGGAAATCGAGGTCCCAGAGTCTGGAGGAAGACAGGAGAGGCACAGGATCCACGTTGCCTGAAGTCTAGTGTAAAGTTTCCACCATCAGTGATGGTTTGGGGTGCCATGTCATCTGCTGGTGTCGGTCCACTCTGTTTCCTGAGATCCAGGGTCAACGCAGCCGTCTACCAGCAAGTTTTAGAGCACTTCATGCTTCCTGCTGCTGACCTGCTCTATGGAGATGGAGATTTCAAGTTCCAACAGGACTTGGCGCCTGCACACAGCGCAAAATCTACCCGTGCCTGGTTTACGGACCATGGTATTTCTGTTCTAAATTGGCCCGCCAACTCCCCTGACCTTTAGCCCCATAGAAAATCTGTGGGGTATTGTGAAAAGGAAGATGCAGAATGCCAGACCCAAAAACGCAGAAGAGTTGAAGGCCACTATCAGAGCAACCTGGGCTCTCATAACACCTGAGCAGTGCCAGAAACTCATCGACTCCATGCCACGCCGCATTAACGCAGTAATTGAGGCAAAAGGAGCTCCAACCAAGTATTGAGTATTGTACATGCTCATATTTTTCATTTTCATACTTTTCAGTTGGCCAACATTTCTAAAAATCCCTTTTTTGTATTAGCCTTAAGTAATATTCTAATTTTGTGACACACGGAATTTTGGATTTTCATTTGTTGCCACTTCAAATCATCAAAATTAAATGAAATAAACATTTGAATGCATCAGTCTGTGTGCAATGAATAAATATAATGTACAAGTTACACCTTTTGAATGCAATTACTGAAATAAATCAAGTTTTTCAAAATATTCTAATTTACTGGCTTTTACCTGTATATGGAAACAATTAAAATGTTTTTTTTAAATTTAGTGGTTGCCGTTTATTCATCCAAGTTCTCTATCGTTCGGAAAGCACAGTGTAGTATTCCCTCTGTTCCTTTCAGTAGAGCTCCAAATTGGCCTTGATTGCCAGGACATGATCCATCTGGACTCTCACTGGGCCATTTCAAAACTGTTAATTTTGTGTTCTTAGGGATTTGCTTTGCAATTTTTATATTTTATACATAAAACTGCAAAAATGTGGCGTGAAGGAAGACACATGTTCATGTGTGTGAATGTGGAGTGAATGAATGATGGGTTCTCTCTTCTCTGCACACTTTGGGTGTCAAGTGTATAGAAAAGTGATGTATAAATCGAATGCATTATTATAGTTATTGTTATTAACCGGAGAAATAAACCATAAAAACTATACAGTGTTTATAATAATAATAATAATGGATTCGATTTTTATATAGCGCTTTTCTAGACACTCAAAGTGCTTCACAGAGAAGTGAGAACCCATTATTCATTCACACCTGGTGGTGGTAAGCTACTTTCGTAGCCACAGCTGCCCTGGGGTAGACTGACGGAAGCGTGGCTGCCAGTTTGCGCCTACGGCCCCTCCGACCACCACCTATCATTCATCATTCATTCACCAGTGTGAGCGGCACCGGGGGCAAGGGTGAAGGGTCCTGCCCAAGGACACAACGGCAGCGATTTGGATGGCGGGGAGCGAACCTGCAACCTTCAGGTTTCTGGCACGGCCGCTCTACCCACTACGCCACGCCGCCCCATAATAATGTAATCATAATATATGGTAATCACCATTTAAAAGAATATACATCTTTATTTCTCATTACTGTAGAATTGTACTGTAATTGGAAGGTGTCATGACTTGGTCCTGAGTGTTTGCTTTTCCGAGATGCAACGGAAAGTTGGCTCGGGCGAGACGGGAATGTGAGTACATTTTTTATTTAAAGACTATAAATACAAATCAAGGAAGTAAACAAAAGGCGCGCACAATGGCGGAGAACAAACTATGAAACCAAACACTTGCACAAAGGCAAAAACTATGAACAACAAAAAACACTAACTGTGGCAATAATAAACAAAACTTACTTGGCATGGACAAAAACGGCATGAAAAAGCGCAGCAAGGGTCATAAGTGTGTGGAGAGTATAAATGCGGGGATGTCGTCAGAACGACAAACTGAAAAGAATGAACTTAAATACCATGGACATGATTAGTGAAAGCAGGTGTGTGACTCAAAACGTGAAACAGGTGCGTGACGTGACAGGTGAAAACTAATGGTTGCTATGGTGACAAAACAAAAGTGCACAAAAAGTCCAAAAACCAAAACGAACATGACCAAAACAAAAACATGATCACACAGACATGACAGAAGGTAAATAACTTTATCCTAAATAAATAAACAAACAAAAAATAAAATGGGATTATTTCTGTAAGCAAAGAAGTTTTTGTTCGCACTATTTATATCATTAAAATAATAATTTTTATTAATTTAATTAAAAAAGTAATACATTGTGACCATATTAAAGTGCCTTTTCCCCCCAGTTTGAAATAGAGGTCGGACATTGTCTTTATGGCATTCTCGGATGGGCTCATATTGCACATTCCCACACCAGGACATTAGGCTTTGTAATCCTATTGTTTGTCCTCCTCATTTTTCTTACTTTGCCGAACTTCTCCCGGTGAGTCGCGGCAGCTTTCTGTACGTGATTCGCCGAGACGAAGATTGTGGATGACTGAAAAGAGGGCTCACTGCGTTCAGTTAATATCACAGTGAGAGAGAGCGATGCAGAGTGAGACCTCAATAATTCTGATTGGCCAAAAAAAAAGCTCCACCTTTTGCGGTTATTCATCACACTAATAACAACATTGGTGAGGATGAATCTTATTGTCCCCAACTTTCCATCTCTGTGGTCCGTTCAGGTGGACACTAAACTGTGTTGTCATTTATCTGGAAGCAACTCTCTTCCTCTTCCTCCCACTACCTGGCTTCTCACCTCTCCGTATCCTCCACCTTTCACCCCGCCGCCAACATATTCCCTGTCTGAACTTTACTCTCCCACCCTTTCCTCCACCCGCACCCCCCTCCCTTTCCTCCGGTGCTTTTTACTGCTCCCGTGAGATAGGCAGTCCATTGTGGTTCTGCCGCGAGTGTCCAAAAATGTTCTTGGAGTGTCTTGCATTGTAAACGCACTCGCATTTACGCACACAGCCACTGTTTATATTTTTTATTTTTAACTCTGCCAAGGAGGTCCCCCCCCTTAAAGTTAGGTATTTTCCAAGTGCAGTGGAACCTCCATTTACAAACGTTTACATGGAGCCATACATGCCTTTGTGCACAAATACACTTTTTATGTGTTCGATGTGAGTGGAACCTCGATTCACGAACGCCTCTACAGTCATGGCCAAAAATGTATGCACCCTTGCATGTCAGATAATGCCGCACTTCTCCCAGAAAATAGTTGAAATGACAAATGCTTTGGTATTCACATGTTTATTTATTTTGTTTGCATTGGAATAACACAAAAAAACACCCCCAAAAATCCTAATCTGATATTATTTTACACAGAAGTCCCAAAATAGAGTAGACAAATTGTGGAAGGAGTAGTCACCAGAAAAATGGTGGAAATAGGGATTTGGAAAACCAGGAATTCTGGGAAATCCTGGAATTTTTTTGAAGTTTGAAAAATGGTAGTTTGAATTTCCAGGACGGTGGCATGTGTTGAAGGTGGAATGGTTTGAATCGGTTGGAAAATGTGAAAATGGCAGAAGTTTGAAAAATGGCCAATTCATTTTGAATGGGAAAAATGTACCGGAAAACCTGGAAATCTGGGAGTTTTTGGAATTTGTTGAGGGAAAGCCCGCGATTTCCGAGTAGGCCGAACAGTTTGAAGTTGGAAGGGTTTGAATCGGGTGAAAAATGTGGAAGGTAGAACGCGCCGAAATCTGGAGAAGAAGAAGAAGAAGTTGTTGAATAATAAATTTATTAATTTTGGTGTAGAAAACCATTGGAGCATTCACACAATAACGTTACTCGCTAGTTTGTTATCTGTATTGATGATTGGTGACACATTTCTTACTTCTACATTAGATCATTAGTGGCATTGTATGCACAACCTAACATTTGATGAATAAAATCCTAATCTGATATTATTTTACACAGAAGTCCCAAAATAGAGTAGACAAATTGATTGGCACACTGAACTTAATATTTGGTAGCACACCCTTTGGGGAAAAAGAAGTGAAAATATGGCTTCCTGTTAGCATCAATGAGTTTCTTACACCTTGCTACTGGAATTTTGGACCACTCTTCTTTTGCAAACTGCTTTACGTCTTTGAAATTTGAACATTTCCCAACTGTTGTTTTTAGATCTCTCCACAGATGTTCTTTAGGATTTAGATCAGGGGTGCTCTCGATCGCGATCTACCGGTCGATCTCGGAGGGTGTGTCAGTCGATCACCAGCCAGGCATTAAAAAAATAGTCCTGAAAATGAGCGGATCATAAATCTTCACTATGACGTCACTTTATTGACATTCACGGCACCCGAGGGTCTTCTGAGATGACGCTGGCTGCTGCCAGCTCATTAAAATTACCGACAGGAAGGCGAGAAACACTTTATTTCAACAGACTCTGGCGCCGTACCTGTCGTCAAAACTCCAAAGACCGACTGCACAGTTGCACAATAAAAGCTCTGCTTCATCCTGCCTGCGCTACCAAAATAAGAGTCTCAGAAAGCTGGCGTGCACAAGCTAGCAAGCTACGGAGTTTGCCGACAATGTATTTCTTGTAAAGTGTATACAAAGGAGTACGGAAGCTGGACAAATAAGATGCCAAAAACAACCACTTTCATGTGGTATTGGGCAGAAAGGAGGACTTTTTTTCTCCTCCATTCGAAAATGCGGAAGTTATCATCACCACTGTCTGATTCCAATCAATGCAAGTCATCAGAATCAGGTAATACACCAATTTATATTCTTGTCTTCAAAGGAATCTATATGTGTTAAACATGCTTGTATTATCTTTAACCACCTTTAACTTGTTAACAATATTAACTATATGTGTTAAACATGCTTGTATTATCTTTAACCACCTTTAAGTTGTTAACAATATTAACTATATGTGTTAAACATGCTTGTTTTATCTTTAACCACCTTTAAGTTGTTAACAATATTAACTATTTGTGTTAAACATGCTTGTATTATTTTTAACCACCTTTAACTTGTTAACAATATTAACTATATGTGTTAAACATGCTTGCATTATCTTTAAACACCTTTAATGTATTAACAATATTAACTATATGTGTTAAACATGCTTGTATTATCATTAAACACCCTTAACTTGTTAACAAAAACATATATTTCATAAATAAGTAAATATAAATGATATATATGAATGAGGTAGATCCCCACGACTTGATCAATTGAAAAGTAGCTCGCCTGCAGAAAAAGTGTGAGCACCCCTGATTTAGATCATTGATGGCCACTTCAGAACTTTGTCTTAAGCCATTTTTGTGTGCTTTTTGAAGTATGCTTTGTCCTGCTGGAAGACCCATGGCCTCTGACGGAGACCCAGCTTTCTGACTCTCAGCCCTACATTATGCCCCAAAATAGTCTTCAGATTTCAGGATGCCATGCACGCAGTCAAGGCATCCGCTACCAGACACAGCAAAACATCAGTGAACCTCCACCTTGTTTGACTGTAGGGATGGTGTTCTTTTCTTTGAAGGCCTCATTTTGTTTTCTGTAAGTGGTGTGATGATGGGCTTTACCAAAAAGCTCCACTTTAGTCTCACCTGTCCACAGATTTTGGCTTCCTTGGGTAAGTTTTTGTCTTGCTTTTTTATGTCTCTGTGTCAGCAGCGGGGTCCTCCTGGGCCTCCTACCCTTTTCATTGAGATGATAGTACTGTTGTACCCTGTGGCTGCAGGTCATCTTGAATTTGTTTGATCCGGGTTCTTTATCCACAATTCTAACAATCCTTCGTTCATCATTTTTTTCTCTTCCGGCCACATCCAGGGAGGTGAGCTACAGTGCCATGGGCTTTAAACTTCTTGTAGACACAGGAACATTTTGTCAGGTTCAAACACCGAACAAGCTATTAAACAAGACAGGAAGCAAGGAATCAGGCAGAGATAGCGTTCAATTTTGCTAATGAGGAGAAACGTTTGGGGCTGCACACTCACTTACAGTCTCCCACCACGCTCTGAGGGGAAGTCCCACGTGCTCCTCTATTTATTCGGGAGTTCGCTAGTTAACATCACTGAGGCTGCATGTGTGACTGCATCTGGTCACACATATCATGCGAGCAGCTCAGCACGCACAATACGTGATTATTCCGAACGGAATGTGCTGGGGGCCTTGTGATTTCGCCTTGTCTCTGCTTTGCTGTCGTCTTATCTTCGCGGAGGTGCTTGAAGTCCGTCCTTGGCTGTTTAGCAGGCAGGGTCTGGAAACAGAAACTGCTGCTGCAAGACAACTTGCAGTGGAAGATAACAAGTTGTGTGCCTTTGCACAGATAGAAAAGTACACAATAGATAATGACTATAGCAACGGCCTTTAAGCATAAGAGTTGTGTGATAACTTATACATAATTATTCTAACACATTTAGATCTCTGGAGATGGACTTGTAACCTTGAGATTGTCCATGCTTTTCCACAATCCTGCTTCTCAAATCTTCTGAGAGTTCTTTTCTCCATGCTCAGTGTGGTACACACAACACAAAAGGTTGAGTCTACTTTTCTCCATTTGAACTGACTGCAAGTAGGATTTCTATATCACCAGCACCTGTTACTTGCTACAGGTGAGTTTCATTACAAAGAGCATCACATGCTTAGGATACAACTATTTCTTGCAATTGTGTTTATATTAACCATGGTTCAATGATGGTAGTATTTGGCGAGCGCCGTTTTGTCCTACTAATTTTGGCGGTTCTTGAACTCACCGTAGTTTGTTTACCTGAAAAACTTTTTTCAACAATGCCAGAGAAAGACATATTTTATGCCATTCATTCTTTGTCTCATTTTGTCCACCAAATGTTTTATACTGTGTGTGAATGCACAAAGGTGAACTCTGTTGATGTTATTGAGTTGTTGGAGTGCCTGTCAAGCATATTTGGTCAGTGCATGACTGCAAGCTAATCGATGCTGACATGCTAATTAGGCTAGCTTTATGTACGTATTGCATCATTATGCATACCTGCCAACTACTCCGGTTTTCCCGTAATTAGTACGGTTTTCATCAATTGCAGTGATAAAAAATACGGTTTTTCATTAATTAAAAAAAAAAGATTTTTAAAAAGTTTTATTCACGAAATGGCGTAACAACAATGACAATCGACACTGCTTCCCGTAACTTCCTATCGAGCCATTCCGAATGCCATGCGCGAGGCTATTTATAGCACCGCTGCCAAGCACGAGGCACCAGTTGCCATTGTTTCCAAACGAGCGAACGATCATGGAATCAGCCGGAGAAAAATCGCAAACGAGTCTTAAACCGAAAAGAAAACTGCAGTCATTCCGTGAAGAATATTCAAAAGCCTATCCGGGAATAATTATCCCTTCCAAAAAGGGTGAAAACTACGCGAATTGCACCTTGTGCAGACAAGATTTTTCGATCGGACACGGAGGAATTAGCGAAGTAAAAGACCACGTTGGGACAAACAAACACAAGTCTAATGCCGTTGCTAGCGATACAAGTGGAAAACTTTCAACGTTTTTCGTCGCCCAAACAGATTCTTTGGATGTGATAAATGCCGAAGTTTTATTTACGGAGGCAATAATTGAGCATGGACTTCCAATCGCACTGGCTGATCACATGGGACAGTTATTTCGGAAAATGTTTAACTACATGCATAACTACCAAAATACAGAAGTATGTCCTTAATATTTTTGCAGTGCTATTTCTGTTGAAAAGTTCAAATGATTACATTAGAGATGTGATGTGACACTTTTCAAGTGTCTGATGGCTTAAATTCATTTTCATTAATTTTTCATATTTTGAATTCTTTTGAAAGGCTTACAAAAAAACTACATTTGAATTGTAATTCCATGCTATTGACAGGACTATTAATTTTAATGAACTTAGCTTACCATGTTTACAGTATGATAATTGTGATAGAAATGTGAATTTTAGGCACAGAATATTTTTGACAATTGAACAAGGCAGTAGATTATACAAGCTTGGACAGAAAGTTAATAATGACACCAATTTTTTTTTTAATGGAATTGTTTAGTACTGTTTTACCATTTGTTTACTGTAAAAGTTGTTTATACTTTCAATGAACAAATTGAAGTCTTGTGAAAGGTTGACAGGATAACTGGCATTAACTGTCAAAATAATTTCAAACTATTGAAGTTAGCTTACAGAATAAACATGTCAATCAACCCATATGATTTTTGCTGTAATATTTTTGTTTTGAAAAGTCACTGTGACTGATAGAAAAGTGATGGTTTTAGCAACATTTTAACCTGTCTGAATGCAATCAATCATTTTGCGTCGGGGGGCGCAAGAACCCCCCACCAGGACTTTGTCCTGGACCTACCGGAGCCTGCGGCCCCTGGACCCTGGCTACTAGGTTTTTCTGATTTCAAAAGTTGGCAGGTATGCATTATGCCTCACTTGTAGGTATATTTGAGCTCGTTTAATTTCCTTTACTTATGACTCATGACACATTATCTGTATGTAATATTGGCTGCATTTCTGATAGTTGTTTGTGTGCCGTTATAGACCACAGCAAACGTTACCCAGCTTGCAATGATTGTTATGAATCAATTCGAAGAAGACAGACTGCCATTTCCTTTAACTTGGACACACACATCTATACCTTTGGCCATTTAGAGGAGTTATCTCACCCTCTGAGAAGCCTGTGTTTTACTAATGTTTTCCAATGTTGTAAAAATGGGTAGAATAAATATTACATTTCAACATTTCTGTCAACGAAGATTTGTGTCAGCCTGCGACGCAGTCATTTTGATAGTAGCCTAATATAGCTAACATAGACACTTATATCCAGAGGTGGGTAGAGTAGCCAGAAATTGTACTCAAGTAAGAGTACTGTTACTTTAGAGTTTTATTACTCAAGTAAAAGTAAGGAGTAGTCACCCAAATATTTACTTGAGTAAAAGTAAAAAGTATGTTGTAAAAAAACTACTCAAGTACTGAGTAACTTATGAGTAACATACACACACATATCATATATATATATATATATATATATATATATATATATATATACATACATACGGTACATTGATATATACAGTATATAATTTATATTTATTTTTTTGCCGTTTTTGTTTACATGTTAATAGTGTTTTAATGAATATACATGCATGTTTAACACATATAGATTCCTTTCTTTCATGAAGACAAGAATATAAGTTGGTGTATTACCTGATTCTGATGACTTGCATTGATTGTAATCAGACAGTAGTGATGACAAACGTCCACGTTTTCAAATGGAGGAGAAAAAAAGTTCCTCCTTTCTGTCTAATACCACATGAAAGTGGTTGGTTTTTGGCATCTTATATGTCCAGCTTCCATATTCGTTTTTATACACTTTACAAGAAATACATTGGCGGCAAACTCCGTAGCTTGCTAGCTTGTTTGCGCAGGCTTTCGGAGAGACTCTTATTTTTGAAAGCGCAGGCGCGATGGAGCGGCACTTTTATTGTGAAGACAGGAACAGTGCAGTCAGTCTTTAGGCTTTTGACGGGATGTACGGTTGAAATAAAAAATTTTCTTTTTTCCTTCACACTTTTGATTGATTGATTGGAACTTGTATTAGTAGATTGCACAGTACAGTACATATTCCGTACAATTGACCACTAAATGGTAACACCCCAATAAGTTTTTCAACTTGTTTAAGTCAGGTCATGTGACCCCTGGCTCTGTTTGATTGGTCCAACGTCACCAGTGACTGCATCTGATTGGTGGAACGGAGTGAACGTCACCAGTGACTGCATCTGATTGGTGAAACGCAGGCACTATGAAGGTCTGTCTGACAGACCAAAACAAAGAAAGCGTGCATTAACAGATGGATAAAAATTAGTAGCGAGTAGCGAGCTGAATGTAGATAAAAGTAGCGGAGTAAAAGTAGCGTTTCTTCTCTATAAATATACTCCAGTAAAAGTAAAAGTATGTTGCATTAAAACTACTCTTAGAGGTACAATTTATCCCA